>NC_087378.1:7332272-7612272 GCF_963675165.1 Halichondria panicea
TAAGGTAATAATTAACTTACGATCTGCTTTAGGATGAATTCTTGAGACAACACCTCTGCCATTTGCATATCATACTCATCTTGATTGTCACTGTCCAGTCTCTTCTTAGCCTCCTCTTGTTCCACGGATCTAGCCACAGCTTCTCCTATCTTTTCTTCCTCCGCACGCTCAGCAGCAAACTGATAGGGAGAGGATGTAAATTAGATCAAAATGTACAGAGAATGAAACCTTGAGGTCCCCGTTAATTTAGCAAACACATAAGATCTAGGTAAAAAAAAAACAGTATACATTAATAATAGAGGATATACCACTTGATTCTCAATGTCTAGTCTCCTTGCTTCTTCTTCACCGACACTTTCCTCCATTGAACGCTCTTCTTGCATCTGAGGAGGAGGGAATACAGTTACAGCAAAGTGGCAAATGTTCCTCACCTTATCCAACTCACAAAGATAGTCTTTTCGTACTTCACCTGGTTCACTTAACTTCCAACATCTTTCATCTACATAAAATTATTAGAGAGGGGGAATTCAACATCACATTCATGAGCATAGTGGCTGATCATACTCTAGTCAAATTCGGTACACGGTCATTAGCACAACTGGTCAATACAGAATGATCTACCGTATAGCGAGTAATTTTCATTGGTGCAAATGCTTGTTCGAACGACCCTAATTTTCGTACAGCTCAGGATAGTGACGTAGAATCTATTGGAGTAGAATAATTTCGTAGTTTTAATTTTAGTACGATGCTCTTCAATACAAAAATGTCCACCATACGAAAATAACCTGCTATACGGTATATGCAGCCGGCTAAGAGGTTGCCTACCGTTTGTGGATTCCGTGGACTTCATGAGTGTATTAATGTCACATTTCGCCAAAACTTCCTCAATTTTTCTTTTCCTCTCAGAGCTCACAGGATTATTGACGTTTCTTCTGGCCCAGGAGCTTATCCTCTTTCGACAGATGGGACACCAGTGGTTGGCTGTCTCCAGGCTTTTTTTGAAGCAGGTAAGACATATCTCGTGTTTGCAGGGGAACATCACAGGCTCTCTTATGATCTCATAGCAGACAGGGCATGTGCTAAGTACAGTCAAATCCATCTTGAATCTGTTTCTGAAATTCCCACCAAAACACTTCCAAAGCCACGTGGGCCACATGTCTTTGGAAGCGCATGCGCTTGATAAGTAGAGCTAGATAGAGGGCGACCAGAAATAAAGAAATGCGGCTTATATTGGAGAGCACAATGACATGATTGTACATGTACACACATTTATATTCAATACTAAACTGAAGATTTCTGTCTACTGACACATAATTTAAAGTCCTCCATTTCTTTTCTACATTTTCTCCAATCATTGTGCTCAAAATAACAGTCTTGCAATGCAAAGTGAAACTTTGAACATCCAGAATTTTCTATTGCAGTCTCGTAAACATCTTTCTCTTCCTCAGTTTGATTCTGTATCTTCTCTTTGTGAGTCTGGTGTGTTGGTGGTGGAGGCAACTCAGCCATTAGTCAAGGATCTGAAGGAAGTGAAATATTGGAATAACAAAACGACTTCTTTGGGCCACAGTACGAAACCTGACTACCGTAGCCAGGTAAGAAAAGTGTGTGGGCATCTTTAATCTTACCAACAGTAATAAAAGTGTAGCTTCTACTTGGCTCTGGATTGATCTTCAGTGTGGAGCAGTATGAGAGCTAGAGAGAGAGGTGCACACACCATTCAGCAGTGCAAGTGCAGTGAGTGGTAGGTAGGCTCAGTAGTAAGGTTTCCTGAACTATTGACCTATACATTGTGGCTCAGGAATTTCTAATGCTGTATTAAAAAGGCACCTGCACCACAAGATGACACGATCATGATGCAGTGAACATAATTTTAGGAGAGGTAAAGGAATTTTAATACCTTATCTGCATGTGACAGCTAGTGTTTCTGTCCTTTAGGACAGACCAGGTATACTTGATGGGGCTGCTACACCAGAAGGTATTTCAACCTTGAAAGCGCTTGAAGTGCCCACAATTGGATTAGCGTCGCGTATCAGTAACGATTCCAATTGGTCCTTAGTAACAATTTAAGGTTCCATATGATAGCTTTTATCATTTCTTTATCAAAGGATGGGTAGGGTGAGATAATAGAATTAGGTTTAGTACCATTTAGGATAGGTCATAGTCTATGACGTTTCACACATGTTTATCTATTAGCAAATAATTGTAACCTGCTGACGCTGTACATGTACCACTGTTTTTCTTTTTCTTTTTTGTTTAAAAGGTTTAAAATAGCGTTTTGTGGGTGGTAGTTAATTAAGTGAGGGCTGTGGGAAAGGATGTGACTCAATCACTTACACAGCTAGCCTCTATGTCTTGGTGGGGTCTTACACTAATTGAGGTATGACACACCTTGACCACATACAAGCTTGCCAAAGTATACGCCCTTGGTAGTGGTAAACATTCCCCGGTCCCCATAGTAACTTCCCTAGCTACCACCTTATAAATTAACTTCCATGGGGATGTGGGGGCACTGTGAATTCCTAAGCTGCAATGAGGCATGGCACTATGACACAGTAACTGTAACAATATAAGGAAGTGCACAGCTTTCTTACATGCATTTAATAGTAGAGGTTGTTGCATTGTAGCTCAAACAGAATATATACCAGTTTGGAGATGTCTCTTCTAAAGTTTTCAGCAGTGTTGTGTCTAATGCACTTTATTCAGTGCAGTACAGGTATTGTTTTGTATATATGCAACTACAGCATTAATAGGAGTATTTACAGCTATAGCTAAGTGCAGCATTTTTAGTGTGTTAACATTTTCCTATTCTCTCTGCAGCCCAACCAAATGTGGAGTTTCCAACTCTCGTGCATCGTGTGCAAGAGGACAGTCGTATTCTGAATGTAGAGCTCACTAAGAATGGAGAAAATGAAGAGGAGGTGGTGGTGCTCGTGACTCCACTCACCTTCAATGAGTACTATGTTCTACGCAAAGGCCTTCTACCACCACAGTTTGACAGTGTGGACTTGCCAGACCCAGCTGAGTGTAAGTTACAAGGACCCATGCACAAAACTACAGTGCTATACTATTAATGCAAGCTATCATGCACCTATTAGCTACTGTGATATCATTTTGCATTTTGCTAGTCTATCAGAGGATCTTTTTAAGTTGTTATAGTTATTTTTCTTCTACAGATGACGTAAATGGAAAACAAGACTTCATTCGCAATGGACCTATCAAATATGTCTTTGACCCCAGCTCAGAGACAGAAACAGGAAGTATTGAGATCTTATTCAACGATGACTCCATAAACGAGGCTGATGAAGGATTTCTGTTGCTCATTGAGGTCGAGAAAACAGACCAAAATGTTGCAATTCTTAGAGGGGGCCTCACTCTTGTGATCCTTGTTGACGAAGATCGTAAGTAATGTTTCTGGTAGCTACTGCTGTCAGTTCTCAAGTATAAGCTTGCACTCAAGCTACATGTGTTTGCAGTACCACAACAATTCCAACAGAGAATTGAGCTAGCTATAACATTATTATAATGGAACACCTACAGAATGAATCATAAACCCTCTCTCTTAGCTCTTCGATTGGGTTTTGAGCAGCCACAGTATGAAGTACTAGAGGAGAATCGCGTTGTCAACGATTTAATCTACATCACCAAAAATGGGATGGAATCCGAACAGACTCTGCGATTCCTGGTGGAAAATTCGCAAGGTTCTGCAGTTAGAGGTATGTTTCTACAGTGTTCAATACCCACACCCAAGTATTATTTATGTAATAATTATAATGACAGAAAATGTGTTCAAAACCACTTCTGTATCAGACAAAAGTTGTTGCCATAAACGTTTGTGAACTTAACACTAATATATCTAATTTCATAGGAGAGGACTACAACGTTCTTGCTAGAACAGAAGTCAACTTCCCTCCAGACGAAGAGAGAATGGCGTTCAGTTTACAGCTGTTGGATGACCAGTTGCCAGAGGAGACGGAGAGTTTCCAGCTACTGCTAGTGACCGAGGATGATCAATCAAACATTTCCTTCAGTCTAACAACAACCACTGTGAATATTGTAGACAATGATGGTGAGTAACTGCAAATCTTGCAGCAGTAAGTGAGCATGCATGCAGCTTTATTTTCACAAATCTTCTTGCTACTGTGCGCCTACTGTTTTCACCTTAAAATATATGTAGCAATTGTAAACTGACCCAGTCCATATAGTGTCATGCTCAATCAAGGAAAATAATTTATTTTTTGCGTCTTTGTTTTTTGCATGCAGTTATGACAGTTGGCTTTGAACAAGCGTTGTACACTGTGAGTGAAGAAGACAAAGAGGTTGAAGTGTGCGTTGCCATCTCTTCTCCAGCAAACATTGACTTGACTGTCATAGCTACTCTCTCAACCAGTGACGATACTGCAGAAGGTATACCCAGTGTGTGTATATGCCTCGTAATAGTAAGAACAGCTGCATATGCGTATTGGAAATTGTCCGTGCAAGCATTTTTGTATCATGATTATAATAATTATCCCTTCCTCTGTCTATTCAGTATAAGACTAAGTGCTGTGTGCTTGAATGCATTAATTAATTGCTTGTATTCAATCGTGCAGATGGTGTCGACTACGCTCATATCAAAGAGTTTGTTAGCCTTCCCTCCTACGATGAAAAGACAAGAATCTGCTATCAGATCCCCATCCTAAACAATGAAGATGTTGAGCAGAACGAGGAGTTCACGGTGATACTGACACCTGGGGTTTCAACCCCACCAAATGTACGGTTCCAACCAGGACAGGTGCAAGTCAGAATAGTGGATGACGAAATAGGTATACAAATGTAACTATCTTGTAAATCGTTTTGTGCCCTGAGGGAGCTTATCAATAAGCCAAAGAATGATAATTTATAATTCACCGGTAGTGGTAGTGCAATGGACATATTTTGGCTATGTGTTTTTTTTAGGTTAATTAAATCATGGTTGGTGCCCAGTTGTCTGGTATCATTGTGTACTGTGTGTACAACACTGAGACATGTATGTCACCACCTGCAGTGAATGAGTGTCGACTGGGATTGCACAACTGTCATGAGAAGGCTCGCTGCGTAGACACTTACCAGAGCTTTAAATGTATTTGCAAGAATGGTTATTCTGGCAATGGTGTTGAGTGCAATGGTAAGAATGGTGTCCTTATTAGATTAATTACCCTTGCATTAGATGTGGTAAGAAAACAAAGCAGTTGCTTGTAGCTTCAATGCAATAACCATGATTCTGTATTTATTATGAGGTTTTTCAATGGTCTAGTGTTACCAGCATTCGTATAGGTGCATACTTGTAATCCTTTGCAATCACTTTGTCTGTGTACAGATTAAATCATGCACACATGACCGTGTATTATTGATTTTCAGACATTGACGAGTGTTTGGACAGCAGTACTCATTACTGCCATGACGATGCCATTTGTACCAACTTTAAGGGAGGCTTTCGTTGCTCTTGCCCCCAGGGCTACAGTGGCAATGGAATTATCTGCATCCAAAACAGTAAGACTACTACTCTTTACATTTACATTCACCTGTGCACTATTCGCTTCAATGAATCAACTAGCTAATGTACGTGCATGCATAATGATTCATTGTGCTTTTGAATATGCTGTTGCTTAATCATAGATAATAATTATGACACTTCGTTCCGAAAGAGGTGACAAATACTTTTGATTTTATGCGTACAGCACCTCGCCATGAATGTCTTCAAGACAGTGACTGTGATAGACAAGCGAGCTGTATGGGAAAACCACAGGGGAACAAGTGTGTGTGCAGGTCAGGTTACTCTGGCAACGGGAAAGCTTGCACTGGTGAGATAATTTGACATTGTTGATACAAAAAAATTTCCCATGGGAACCAAACTGAAATAGTTAATCATGTGTAGTTTTGTTCCCATAGAGATCAATGAGTGCACCAGTGATACACACAGCTGCCCCCCTGAGGCGTCTTGTATCAACACACAAGGATCATACTTTTGCAAGTGCAAACCAGGCTACAAGTCGACTGGCAGGCACTCATGTAGAGGTAATTATCACTACTTAAAGGCACTTTAACACTTTGTTGGAGCTAAATAAAATTTCCTGCTGATCACTTATCGCTTATTATCCCTATACAGACTACGATGAGTGTGCGTCATTGCATCACAATTGTGACCGACATGCTCAGTGTACGAATACAGTAGGCAGTTTCACTTGCACCTGTAGCCCTGAATACACCGGAGATGGGACAAGGGGAAATTGCAACAGAGGTACGTGTGTTTATAGATCACTATGTGTGAAAGTTAATCCTTCTTATATTTTTACAGAAAGCTCCAAGCCTCGTCCTGGTCATGGATAAATTACTCAATAATGAATAACTCAACAACTAATAACTCAACAAATACTTACGTTAACTGTTTCTTACAAAACAAGAGTAGTAAATTTGTCATTGCTCTCTTCAATTTATGCTGTTGTTTGTTTATACAATATTTTTGCTTGCATATACAAAATCCGAAAATCAATATAAAGGCTAAATTCTGGTCAATGACCACACCCCTACAGTATACTGTATAGCGGGTATATTTCGAGGGTATAAATTTTCGCGGAAATGCCTTTAGAAAGGTTTTTGGATTTATAATTCGCGGAAATTTTTTGCAGCATGCAGTAATAAAGAAAGAAAAGATCAATCGTTCAATCAAAAATTGGTGCCTAACTTCCCTCCTCTGGAGGGAAAAATTTAGTGCCTCGAAAATAACTCGCTATACAGTAATAAAGGCCTCGATTTCCATGCCGCTTGCGTTGTTGTATGACATAAGTGGGCGGGGCTTACTAAACACGCTCATCACGTTAGTAATTTGAGCTGTACCTGTACTGTGGCTTCGAGAAAACGTCCTCAGAGCTGTAGAGACGTTTTTATTAGAGATGGCTGCTGCTGTACTCGCCAAGCTCTACAGAGGAATAACAAAATCTAGATCAAAGTCATTCTCACAAGTGCTGACAAAAACTGAGGCAGTGTGTGTAGATGGGGTGACATGGAAGAGCATGTCCATTGAAATTAGTCCAGAAAATCATTTGGAAGATTTCAAGAAGTATTTACTTTGCTCTGTGAGGCCAGAGTGGGAAGGAAGAGTTCTAACTAGCAAGAGCTTTGATGCTGGTACCACGAATGCTTTATTCGCCATTTACGACAAAGAAAAGGGAATGGACGCAGACACGGTTCTAATTAGAATCAACGGAAATGGGACTGAGAATCTAATATGTCGAAAAGACGAAATTGTATCACTGCTATGTCTTCATCACCACCACCTCTCTCCCCCAATGTACGCCCAACTCAATAACGGTATGTGTTACGGCTTTATGACAGGAAGATCTATCGTCGCTGAAGAGCTTACAAATCCGGTGATGATGAAAAAGATTGTCAGAGCGTTAGTGAAGATGCATTCGCTCGAGATGCCCACCTCATTTCGTGGCCGAGAACCGCACGTGTGGTACAAGTCTGCACAATGGCTGAAGCTTGTTCCAACTCACTTTGACGAGGCAGACAAGCAAAGAAGGTATAATGATAGTACCGGTATTTGCATTCATGAGCACACAGTGCACAATATTGACAGAATTAGCGGTAAAAGCCTCACTATAATTATACGAATTTTACAAGAGTTAGATAAAAAAAGACTGGTGTTGACTTGGTCACACTTCTAACACTGTGGTTCTTCACTCAGGGCTGGCTGGCATCGTGCAATATAATTCTGACAGTGTATTTCTCTGACTTTTTGCTCAGACATGCTTTGCAATTTCCTTCCATTTGGAGGCAAAATGACCCACCCTGTGTAGGTGTGCGTACTGTGGGTGATGATGAGGTGTTGAGTGACTGCTCATGGGGAGATTGTGTATGTAGTATTTGAGTTTGATACATGTGTTAATGACCTAGTTTGTTCAAAGTAATAATTGGAGACATGTGTTAATAGTGCAGACCTGATCACAAATCACATAAATTATGATATCAAAGTTCGAACTTTAGCAGTTGGAGAACTAACCTCGTCCCCAGGCCGAGTTGTCTCTAAAATAACACTAGGTCGCCTAGCGTTTTTTTTTAGAGGCTATTGAATTTAAATTAGTGTAATGAGATAAATTGTAAAAAATGATTCTTAATTGTGTGTTTTTCATTGCAGGCTTGTTGAGAGTGTTGGCTCCATTGATGAGCTACAGCATGAGATGGATGAGATGAAGAAAGAGTTAACGTTTGCCCGATCACCGGTCGTCTTCTGTCACAACGACCTCACCGCGGGGAACATCATCTACAACGAGGATAAAGGTACAGGCATTTCTTGAGTGTACATGCATCTTAACAAACCACCACTTTGCTTTTTGACAGTTTGGGTCAATCTCTTTAAATTGCATAAGCCTTAATTGCGTCTATATTCAATCCTCATTCTCAATTCAAGCACACAGAGTTGTAGCCTAGGCCTAAAGAGGTAGTTTACTTTTGTCTGTTGATTAGTACCAACCACCACCGACCAGTGTGCCTGTATAACGTAGAAATGGATTTAAGTGCTCAGCTAGGAGTGTAATTTGAGCAGCTAGTAATGTAACTCAAATTAACCTACCGTATAGCAGGTAAATTTGGCGAATGAGGGAATTGAACAATTAATTGGCGATTTTTACTTGACGATCAATTCATGCTGTCTGGCATTAATGATACTGGGAGGACTGAGTATCAAGCTAAAACATTGGCGATTTTTAATTTTGGCGACACTCGCCTTGATTCACCAAACCGCCAAATTTACACGCTATAATATAGAGTGATGTAATTGCATTCTAGCTTTTGACATCAGAAATCTATTATTATTTCTCACAGATGAAGTGGGACTGATTGACTTTGAGTACGCAGGACCTAACTACCTTGCTTTTGAGATAGCCAATCATTTCTGTGAATTTGCTGGTGTGCATGATATCGACTTCTCCCTCTATCCCACCGAGGACGTACAGAAGCTCTGGATAACTGCTTACCTTGAGGAGTCTACAAGTAAGAGTAAACAAGATGGGCGTGCCCACAACTTTAGTCTATAGGCAGTTGCGTAGGAGTCAGAGTACACACGAGGTCAGAGTACATGAGGGTCTACATGCATTGTATCGCCACAAACTATTTACCTTTTCTATAAAACTCTCGGCATTAGCACAGCGCAGCTTGCAACATTCATTAATTGTTGTTTTGTGTTTTGTAATCTCCTGTGTAGGAGGTCCAGTGAGTGTGAGCGAGGTACATGACATTTACAGAGAAGTGAATAAATTCACCCTGGTAAGTGGAGTGAGTATCCATGGTTGGTGTGAACTATGTGTTAACAGTGATATGCCCAGCATTTCGAAGTGGTGCCTGTTTCAACCCTCAATCTCTATTGAACTATTATAGTAAACAGGCCTATAAGTGTCTGGAGGTGGTTGGTACCAGCCACCACCACCAACCAGGGTGGGGCACATTCCTACATATAACACTCTTCATAATTATAACTTTTCTAACACTGTTGTCCAGAGTAACCATCTATTTTGGACCGTGTGGGGAGTCTTTCAAGCTCAGAACTCAAGCATTGACTTCGACTATATTGGGTAAGCAAGTGTGATCGAGATATGTAGCAATAGAGCAGCCAGTACTGAACCTTTAGGGTTACTATAGTATCAACATCATCTCATAGGATTGTGAAACTGCATGTTGCCTGGCACTTTGTTAATCCTGTGTTGAATCAACAAAATAATTATTATGGTTACCTCCTTTTAGTGTAGAGTTCATTTCCCAACTGACTGCAATGCAATTATTTAAGTGTTGCTTTAAGATGTAGAAATAAAATGTTATAAAAAAATGGATATTGCTTTGACTCCTCCCCTCAGGTATGCAGGTATTCGATACAGTGAGTACAAGAAGAACAAAGACAAGTTCCTAGCATTGTGAACAATGTCTTATTATTATAGCTGACCCAATTCCCCCAATTCCCTTTTATTTATTTGGCTTTAAATGTTTCTTGTGAGTGTTGTGAGTGGGATCAGGAGTGCATTATGTATGTGGATGATTTTTGCTTTCAAAATAAAAATTTATTGCTGACCTTTGAGGACAAACCAAAATGGTGTTGGTCGGTAAAGTAATGAATCAGTGCTAATTGCTGCATAGAGGATCATTGAGGATCAAGGATGATAGAGGTCAAGCTCCTCCAATATGGATTAAGAAGTCAAGACTGTCGACCCAGCAAACCATGAGCAAACTAACTAGCACCCCTAGCTGGCTTAGCAAACAAATTAAAGGTATACAATTAATGGTGAAATCCCTGTGACATTAATTTAGTGTCTACGTACGTACTGTCTGCATGTGTGATATGATATGTGCGTACGTGTGGTATGTGGAAGCACACGAAATTTTGGTCAAATAAGTCATTATGCCTATACCGGTGGTTTGTGTGTCAACCAGAGCGGTAGAGTCACCTAGCTTTGTAATAATTAGAATAATTGATCCAAAATGGCTTTTAAATACATGTATAACCGTGTATTGTTATAATTATAGGCAGGAGGTACGACATCACGTATAGAGTTTCAATTAGTGCTGCAATGTCAGCATAGTAAGTCCACGTTAATTGAAATTCCATAGTCCATCACGTAATGTTATCGTATCTCCTCTGGCACCAATGTGTTTAATGTGGGAAATGATTCATTGATGAGATCATTCTGCTTAATCATTCTGCTTACTGTATAAATACCGGCATAAAAGCATCAGTCAATGGTTGAGTAAAATTGGATTCAACAACAAGAAGCACATGTAATGCAGTTCTGCTTTGAATTGTGCCTTCATGAGATTTACTTGTGCAGGAAGATAAGAATAATGACTAACGATGATGATGATGATGATCTCCTGCCTGGACATACGCGTAAGACGATACTCTGACTGAATACCTTTAAAGTATAACATACCTAGAACAGCTAGATAATATTATACCCTCGTAGGAGGTTCATTCTACGCATTCTGGGTAGGTGGCAGAAATAAAGCATATTCTGATTAAGTACAAGAACTAAGTACAAGAACAAAGACAAGTTCCTAGCATTGTGACAATCTCTTACTCTATTATAGCCAATTCCCTGAAGATATGATTGATTTTTGCTTTCAAATTGTTGACCCTTACCTACTAACTTATTGCAAAGCTATGCATGCAAGATGGATAAACAAACAGCTAGCACTGGACTGGTCAGAGTCTACTTGAGGTCTACTTGACTGTCTGAAACAGTCAACTGAAGACAGTCAAGTATCAAATATATCAAATGAATAATTTGCTGCTCAAGCTGTCTTTGGATTAAGAAGCCAAGACTGTCAACCCAACAAAGTATGAGCAAACTAACTATGCACCCTGGCATGGCAAACTGCTGTTACAAAGGCATATAAAAATGATGAAATAAAAATGATAAAATCTTCCCTGTTGCATTTATTGTCTACTGTATACACAACATAATGTGGAAGTATGGAAGCTGTAGCTATTAATTACTTCTCCTGTTTCGGGATAGTACATGACTGTGGTCAAACAAGTAATTGCGATACTGGTTATTGTGCAAACCAGAGCGGGAGAGTTAGTTTCGTAATATAATATTTATCTAAGCTGGCATTCAAATACCGCCTATCAGGAGCCGGAGCGCAATAATAGGAAGGAAGTGCATGATCGATGACATCATTATGTTTTACTGTATAAATTGAGATGTATCAGTCAATGGTTGATTCAGTTCATTTTTAGTTGTTGAGGAAGATAAAGAAAATCACGACGATGATGATGATGAAGATATCCTGTCTTTCAGTACTCTCTCTGCAGCTATTCTTTGCTCTATCTCTAGGTGCTCCATCTCCATTCAGCCAAGTGGAGAATACTCGTAAGCCACTTTATTAGAGTATTTTATATATCTACTCTGAGACTTGCATGTAGTGAGTGCATGGATTACCTTTATTACAATACCTATCTCACCGAAACAATTGTATCTGCAAAAAAGTTCACTAGAACAGATAAATTATATTCCCCTCCTTAGTTGCAGTGGCTGTATTTATAATGGTCCATTCTATGCATTCTCATTCAGTGAGTTCGTATATGCTTTATATAATTATGCATGAGCACAAATTATTAGTCTTCGTGTAAAATTTTATGTGCTCATCTTCTCTTTTCAGTCTTGCTCTCAGGGACAGCCTCAACTACACTAATTTGTCGCTTTTTTGGAGGGAGTTCCAACACAATCAAGTGGCAGCGTGATGGACAAGAGATCTCTGTGGATAATTTGAAGTATCGATCGTTGTATAACACAAGATCTAGACTGGAGATCAAGAACATCTCCTCGAGTGATGAAGGAGTGTACAGTTGCTCATATGAACGGGATGGTGTAAGAAGCAAATTTGATATTGTTTACATCTACGTTTTAGGTGAGTAACTATATATAATTATAATTATTGGGTTTTGAATGCGATTGGCACTGTACAAAGCCTGTTGCTTTTCTAACTATGCGAATTGCATGCAATGCATGGGAAATTGCATGCGCATGGTCACTCTTTGCGTGTCTTTCGATTGAGAGTTTTCGCAATTCACAATCGAAAGAACCTACGATCTTATTGGTATGGTGGGCTATACTCCCAAGTATACAAGAAAAGCGTAATGCATAAATTATGTTATGCAGTGAAAGTATAATTAATGCAATAAACTCGCTCGTTGTAATTTGCAGGTGCTGCACAGTTTTTCTCTGCTAATACTACCACAATTGATGTGTGTCGTGGAGAGGACGCAGCACTGGACACTAGAGTCATGTACACTGGAGCTGGGCCTAGCAACTGTAACCAAACAGTCACTGTGCTACATCTGTTCAGAGTGGTCAATGGCGTCTTGGCACCGTTGGTGTATTTTTGTGGTGATGAAGGTACCGGAAATGGCGTCCCTTGTCCTTCAACGTCAAAAGTTAGTGCTACAAGTGGAACTTACAAGTACGATCTCTCTTTGAGCCTCAAGAACCTTACGATTAAAGATGGTGGACGATATCAAGCTCGTGTAGAATTACTTCGTCCTGGGGTTAGCAGCAGATTGTATATTAGGAAGGAGTTCATCATTCAAGTGTATGGTAAGTGCTTTCCCTTCCATTCAGAATACATAATACGTTTTTCCGGTCTTGCTTTTTTAAGACATGTAACGTAAATAGTCACAAGACACTCCATAATGTGTAGACATGTGTTACTACAATAGTGGGTTGTAGAAAAATTTCCCTACACTTTTTTGACCCTTTTACACTATTTTTATGGGCTGTGTTATAATGGTTGCAATTGCAGAACCAATTGAGGTGAATGTGTGGAGAGTGGAAAATTCTCTTCACTGCCGAGTACCACTCAATAATATGGATTTCAAATTATTGAGTTTGAACTGGCAGAACTCAAAAGGAGAAGGCCTCTCTTCGGATGGCAATGTGCAACTGATCACAGGAGTCAACTCGAATGAAATCTCCTTAACTGCCGAGTTTGAGACACTCTTTGATGGTAACTATTCGTGTGTTGTTACTGTGAGCTTATCCAGAAGCCCTGGGGTCAACAAAACTGTCATATCTATTCTGACAGTCAAGAGTGAGTTGAAAATTACTTCGAAACTGATTGCTAACTGTCTATTTTGCATATTAATTAAGGAATGTGCAGTATAAATTATGGATAGCAAACAATTTGTGTCTGTGGTTGTGACTCGTGCATATACTCTGTTTCAGGTGGTGTCACTGGCGGAGAAAATGAAACCTCCAGTATATTTCAGATAACTATCGGCCCTGTATCATCAGTGGAATGCTCAATATGGGTAAGTTTACATGACTTTGTGCAGATCATTCTCTGTAGATGCATGGCATTGCATGGAGCGTCCACATTGAGTTGAAATAACTGAAAATAGGGCAGTAAAAAAGTTCTTTTTCCATTAGAAAGGCTGTCCTTTTATTCAGAAGTACGGTCTTTGTAGAGAGGTGTCTATATATATTTTCAGAAGAAAGTATTCATTGCAGTTTTTCTTACAGTATGATGCAGACAAGTCTGCTGCCATGGAGGCAACCATCAGAAGGGGCATCGCAATCTCAGTCTCACAACATTGCAACTGTGAAGTAACTGCCGAGGACTTTGCAACTGGCCGGCTCAGTTGTAATGGTGACTGGCTCATCTACAGAAGCTCTGTGCAGAGCATAGGGAGAGAGGAAGTACTTCTTTCTGGGATTGATGCGTGGACTACTGTCAGAGATGGTGTACCAAGCATTGCCCTGGGCATTTTTGATCTGCAAGTAAACACTACATGCAGTGGAAGCAGACTAATAACTTGCTAGTTTTGATTATTAATTTTAGTGAATTTTAGGCCAACTTCATGATATTCCTGACTTCTTGAATTCATTTTTTTGTAACACAAAATTAATTATCATTGATGAATCATTTGATCAACCAAGTTCATGGACTGTGATTTGTGGTTTCTTACATGCAAGCTGATTGGGTTTTTGGGCCTCTTAATTTCTATGACAACAAAGATATTCATGATAACAGCAGTCGTTTACTATATCTATATGGTTTTATCCAAGCAAAAGCTAGCTAGGTGTATAGCCAGAGAAGGTGGAGATAAAATGAGTGACAGAGGGAAGATTTCTGAATCCTTTGATGAAATTTTATTTTCATCAAAATTCGATTCTGGTCAGTTTAAGATTCCATATAGAGCATCCATGTTTGCACACTCTAGCTATAATTATTCAATGTAGACATAGCAAGACTGCATGGATCGAGACTAACCTCACACACACACACACGCACACCACGCTACCCCCAGGCAACCTAGACAGGGTCGAGGAGTGCAGGTCCACACTGGGTCCTGGGACGAGGGAATTCAACTTATGGACTGCCCCGGATTGTGCCGGGTTGCCCTATGAGAGCGGGTGCAAGTCGTGGTTCTACTTCAGTGTGACTACTCCCTCTGACTCGTCTGGTCTCGTGCTAAGGTGAGTGAAACACCACACACCAGGCACACCACCCACACCATGCACACCACACACCACCCACACCATGCACACCACACACCAGGCACACCACCACCCACCACACACCACCCACACCATGCACACTACACACCACACACCACCCACACCATGCACACTATGCACACCTTAATTATAAGGCACCACTGCGTTTGCTAGAGATTGTGCACAAAACAAATCAATGTGAGTGAATTGTCCAAGTGGCGCTAGAGTGGTAGTATCTTATGGTGAACTTATAGGGATTGCATATTCTCCTATATAGCTATTACATAAAATAATGTACTCCTACTCAAAAGTTGGTTTAATTTGTGCAACCTGACAATTAAACATCCATCCCATTGAGTATTGACCTATTGGGTATTAGTGGGACTTTTACCACAGATGCCTATATGCCAAGCCTACGTACGTACAACATGTATGTATGTATTGGGTATCAATAATTATATGAGGGACTGTTTTCCTAATCTAACAGTTATTGTGTGCATCGTTCTTCGGGTCATTCCTTGCAAGGTACTAGATCTATCAGTGTTATACTGCTTGGGACTATGCACGGAAACTGATTCGGTCAACTATCAATGCAATAGTCAACAACGTAACAAATTTTTGATATCCTTGAATGTGTAGACTTTTTGACCTGTAAACAATTAAATTAAGTGTATGGGGAAAGTTTAATAGTCTAAAGTTTAATAGTTCTTCAATGACGTACGTGTGTACCACAGGTTGAATGTCCAGAATCTGAATAAGCAGTGTCGACTTTACCAGCAGGGTTGTACCCCCTTTGTTAGGACGGTGCCAGGTCGTGGAGGCTGGGAGAGACTGAGAGACAAGGTCGAGTATGAGGTGAGGAGGGGAGACCCCTGGTAATTAGAGTGGTGTGCCATACTGTGACATGCTCATGGTGTTGGTTAGAAGCACCCCCTTCTGAGGGAGGGGAGACCCCTGGTAATTAGAGCAGTGTGCCATACTGTGACATGCTCATGGTGTTGGTTAGAAGCACCCCCTTCTGAGGGGGGAGCCTTATGAGTGATAGCATATCAGTCTGGACACGTATACACTGTAACATGCTCATGGTGTTGGTTGGTAATACATAGTCCAGCTTATAATTATCGTACACATGATTCTTTTAGCACACTTTCCTTTGAATGTATAACAGACAAAATAATTATGTGCATTCAACTTTTGTCTATGTACTCTTGTGTTTTAAAACCCCTTAGGCCTCTGAGGAAGGTGTGTACGTGCTGTCATACAACCTGACTGTACCTGACTCCCGTAAGATGACCTTTTACTGTGCCTTCTGTTTCCCTCACTCGTACACTGATTGTCAAAAGCTACTCTCTAAACTTGACGAGCAGTACAGGGGCGTGGCACAGCACTCGGATGAGGACAGTGTTTACTATCACAGGTACGTACGCGTGACATCGATTACTGTAAATTAAAATGGTGCCAATTTAGTTATTTGTAGCGAATGTTTCTCAAGGAACAGTAATTATTACAGTATGGCTGATAATGGGGTTAATAGGGCTAGTAAAAGGAAATGGTAAGGCCTCTAATTTATTGCACAAGGCAAAGCCGAATTCCTATATGCCAGTGCTTGTTATGTGTGCTGAAGTCTTTTATTGCACGACTATGGTTGAATGGTAATCCTTATGATGCAGCTTTTGTTGTATTCTTAGTCTTCTTCTAAAAAAAAACCCAAATGCCATTATTAGTCCTTTCTGTACAAAGTCCAACAACCATAGTTACTATTGTACCGGAAATGATACAGCACTAGATGGTGATACAGCACTAGATGGTGCCAGTTTAGTTATACAATACCTACATATTTGGAGGCCAACAAGAACTCTGTGACGACAGATGATCGCTGGTCCTCTCCCCTTGGCTGTTAGTCGACATTCCTTGTTCTGATAAGGTAACATGGTTGTTGGGTCTACATGATTAGGGGTGTGTATTGTTCTATATGTGAATTGTTTTCGTGGGTAGCCAGAAGAAAAGTTCCCTCTCAAAATCCAATCACACAGCATGTTTACTATGCTAGTAAACATGCTGTATGGCTATGAACACAATGACTGCTCTGTCCCCCATTACTGCCATTACTGTCAGGCACGAGTACAAGCGTTGTGTTACAATAGTAAACTCTGAAACTAAAACTTGTAATAAACTATAATCGATGCTTGGGAAACACGAATTATATGCTCGTACATTCAATGCTCGTGTTGGAAAATATCCCCTCTTGTGAGACAACTATGTATTCTGTAATCAATCTTCTAGTCATGTGTATTATGTTCCTTTCAAGTTGCTGAACTAGATCTACATGCATATTAAATTGCATCATCTGCATAAATATCTAAATTATGTTTTGTGTGTGTCGATGGTGCGTATATACAGATGTTAGTATGTGATTTTCTCATGTAGAGAGCTTGTTTGCTGGAGTCTCGAGGGCAGACGTGTTGACCTGGTCACAGTGAGCTCTTGTCATGGCCTGGGGAGGGAGCGAGAGCCACGACTAGACAGACTGTTCCCTGACACTGCCACAGAGAGAGCTCACACCTTTAGTGAGAAAAAGGTGAGAGCTACGAAGCTAGTAGGAAATGGGTGGGGAGGAGTATTTGTATGCCTGAGTCAAATTTTGAGGAAAAAAGCTATAATTGTTGTAAGATACTGAGATGACATGATTTAAATAACCTATTCTGACCATTTTGGACAAAATAATAGAAGACTAGACTTTTGATACTGTTTGCTTGACACTGTGGAATCTTTAGTTGTGTTCCTGTCTCAGTCTCCCTATAAGCACTGAGTATTGAATCTTTACTTCACTCAACTGACTAATATGCACAATGTGTGTCCTCTATTTGATCCGTTTGTGCACCTAGCATCATCACATGTTGTAGGAAAGGATACACTATAGAATAAGAAGAGTTGTCCACTCAGTTATCATGCATGCATAATTATAGTGAGACATCGTAAGCCTTCTATTGTATTGCTTATCATGATCACATCGAAGGGAATTTACTGTGTGAGGGACGTACATCAATCCACACGAACTGGACATGTGCATACTTGTTCCAGCTACTGCATGACTGGAGATATACCCTAATGCCTTAAAAACCACCTCATATAACAATATCCTGAAGTCACCTTTACTAGACAATAGTCGAGTTGTGCATAAGGCATGTGAGGAATTCAATGGTTAATCACCGTACATGTATGGCTTGGGGTACTTTTTCAATAAGCCATAATGTATTTCTAGCGACGAACCCATTGTTTGTATAATTATGCCGAGCCTTTTAATACTTTAATAGTTCCACCTCACAATTATGAACACATAATTATCCTTTGCAACAGGTGATATTCATGAGCAGTCGCGTGCATCCAGGGGAAACCCCTTCCAGTCACGTATTCAACGGGCTGCTACAGTTCATCCTGAGAATAGACGACCCACGAGCGGTGACACTGCGTCGACACTTTGTCTTCAAACTCATACCGATGTTGAACCCTGATGGTAGGTACACTGTATCTCATGATGAAAGTGGGTGAATGGGTGATTTAAACTGGGCTTGTTTTGGCTATAGTACACGTATATCATGAGCCCCCTCTTGCAGTATACCACCCCGCTTCCTGGATATGCAAACCATGATACTCTTGCATAAGCTAAATAGAAGCCTGCTGTGTTGGGTCAGGCGCATGTGCAGAGAAGCATTTCCATGGCTTCAGTGTACATACAGCACATATCTGTGGGCGTGTGGAAATGTCAATGTGTTTGTAGTTAAAATAAATAAAGTACCATAGTATTTAGATCACAAATTCCAAAAATTTCCCTTTTCTTATAAACTAATTGCGTTTCTGATGTCAGATTTTTCTTTTTGATAGCTTTAACCTTTGACCCTTTCCTCCGCTCGGCCAGGTGTGAGTAGAGGTCACTACAGAATGAACACGACTGGAGTCAACCTCAATCGAGTGTACCTTGACCCCGACTTTGAGCAGTACCCGTCCATATTTGCAGCACGTTCGCTCATCGTCCATCACCACCAGACTACAGGAGACAAGAGTCCCTCATCAGCTAGCACTCTTCCAAACATTATCAACAAAGATCTTCCAAAGATGGCTACAGCATCTGCCACCACATCTGAAGGTCAATCGACACAAAGCACAATCTCTGAGCATTCTGTAACACTCAAGTCCCATTCTGCAACAAGTGTCAGCAATCAAACTAGCACATCTGATTTGAGAGTGTACGCCAGTCACTCTGCACCCTGTCACCAGGTCTCCGCTAGTAGCCCGTCGACATTGCCAACACCTCCACAAGATGCTATCTCAGTCACCAAGAATAGCGGGCTTGCTTTCTATGTCGACCTACATGCTCACGCTAGTAAGAGAGGATGTTTCTTTTATGGCAACTATTTCAGTGATTTGGGCGAGCAGACTGAGAATATGCTCTTCCCTAGATTGGTGGCTCTGAATTCTCCTCATTTGGACTTTGAGCAATGTGTGTTCTCTGAGAAGAACATGTACACATCGGACAAGCGTGATGGCATGAGCAAAGAGGGGAGTGGGAGGGTGGCAATGTACAAGGCAACAGGACACATTCATAGGTGAGTGTGGTACGGGGTGAGGGGGTGAGTGTGAGGTGAGGGGTGAGTGGGAGGGTGGCAATGTACAAGGCAACAGGACACATTCATAGGTGAGTGTGGTAGGGAGGTGAGTGTGGTAGGGGGGGTGAGGGGTGAGGGGGTGGGGGTGAGGGTGAGGTGAGTATGGTAGGGGGGTGAGGGGTGAGGGGGTGAGGGGGAGCGAGGATGGAATGGTGTAGGTTAAGGAGGTAAGGTTGGTAGGGGGTATAAGGATGGTAGGTTCGAGACGTGTATTGTATAGTGTTGGTGCTCTGAGTAAGGCATTTGGTAGGTCATCCTAAGGCTGCCCACATCTGAACACATACATGTATGTACATTGTTTCTGGGAAGGCCCCAGTGTACAATACCTGTAAATCGATATCAATGCATGTCTTTGTGATTTCGCCATGATCTTATAGCCACATCCTCCTTTACATTCCTCAGTGTCCTCGTGACTATAATTATAACGACCTATGGACTTGTCTATTAGCATGGGGCCTGGAATTATATCCACGAGAATTGTTTTAGGCAATGTATCGCAGGAGCATCTGTTCATTATTTATAGATTGCTGGTAGCCCTACCATTAATGGGAAGATTCACATTGATCTCATCATTAATGTGAGAGAGAAATTAAATCTATTTGTTAAACTCCAAATTTGATATTACCCTATTACTAGAATGTTTTGCGAGCATCAAACATATGTGAACTTTGCGAGGGTTGATCAATTTGCAACAATAAAATCGCAAAACCTATACATACTCTGGATAAATACACATGATCCTTATCAAATTGCAAAATATCAATTTCTCTGCTGATTTGGCTCTTTCACAAAGGTTTTTAACCCACAAAATATTCTAGTAATACGGCTATGCTACCAAGGGCATATAAAGAGAAAAGGGCATGCAACTCGCAATGTATACTGTGTATGCGTCATATTACTGATGACTCAGCAGGATACGCTATACATATATATTTAGCCAACCGCTCACTAGGGAATAGAGAGTATAAAGTGCACGTGCAATAAATTCTTGTCTATTTTTAGACATATACACTCCCGTCCATTGTAATACGATAGATTGTAGTTGCATGCCCTCTTGCTCTTTATACGCCCTTGATACTACATTGTGTGTAAGTAACTCGTAGTTAATGTAGTACCGTACTCTACCTAGGTTACGCCCACCCTAATTGCATGCTACAAAGCAGCTACAGGTGGGATGGGCTTAATTTCGAAAACAGTAGTTTTGTCTCGAAATTAAGCCCACCCAGGTGTTTGCCTCGAAATTAAGCCCACTCATTAAGAAACTATTCTTCTCTGTCTGCGTCTGAGGCCTGCCAGCTCTTGAAATACATCAACATACAACAACGGTAAATGCATGGGTAAAGTAGCTACGTATAAAGAGTCAAGATTCTGCATCAGAAGGTTGTTCCTTGTCACTGTCAGAGTCTTCAACAGAGATTCAGAGAAGATTGTCCTTGTCTCTTATACTTGCAAATAGGATCTAACTATATCTAGCTATAATTATTCAGAGCTAACCAGCGTACACAATAATTAAACTTTTTTGTCAACTTGCTCACTGACAAATGCATCACTTCCTGATGGGCGTATTTTCGTGGCAAATTAGCCTATGCAGGAACTTTCACTCAAAAGTGGGGGTGGGCGTAATTTCGGACGTGGGCATAATCTCGGTAGAGTACGGTATATCACATAATTATACAAAAGATCATTATTCTGTGACCTTTACGAATGCATATAACCAGTATACCCCCTCCCCCACACACCACCTCTCCTCTCTCTCTCTCTCTCTGTATAGCTATACACTCGAGTGTAACTACAACAGTGGGCGACAGGTCAACAGTATGAGTGAGGCCACTCTGGCCGAGGGGAGGGCCACACCTCCACACCCAGGCTCTAACATGCCTCACCGGTTCTCAATACAAGACTTTGAGCAGGTCAGTCCCCGAGCAGAATTAAGTAATCATCATGTTGAACTTCTTTGCCTATGTTAGTTGATTGTAGTCAGTAGTCGTTGTTATATTCATTAAAAGCGTGCTTCCTTTCGTGGTTTTTTATCTGTGTGATATAGTATGTATCATCCTAGAGGAGGTACGACATCCGCGTGTCAAAGGAAACGTTTTAGACACACATTCCTTAGGTCAAAGTTCGGAATGTGTGTGTTAAAGACACGCGGATGTCGTACCTCCTCTGGTATCCTCCCTCCCCTTGCTAGAAAGTTGGGTATAGAATTATCTGTATGCTGTGATGTGTGTAGGTTGGTCATGCATTGGCAATAGCTGCACTGGACCTGTACCAGTTGAACCCTTGGACCCGCCTCCCACACACAGACTACAAGAGTTTGGCCGGGCTTAGGGAAAGTCTGCAACAGAGGGTACGCACCACTCGAGCTAAGAGGTGAGGCATGGCCTAGTTAGAGTCAATTGTTGCTGTGGCTTTGTAGACAATGCAGTCTTAATTAAACACTATAGTATGGTTCGGGGAGTCTTTTAGCTGCCATAGCTTGAATTCCGATTTTATGATTTTTTGGAAGCTTAGAAAGATACATTTCAAACGGTATGATCAATGTTTATATTTAGGAGATGAAACAATTTGCCAATTTCGGCCAAATACCATGGATTATAGCCATTAATCTAAGGCCGAATTATGGCTCCAACAAAAAACACATCATTTGAACTGTCTCTTTCTAAGCTTTCAAAAAATCATAATATTTTGAAATTGGATCAATGATACTAAAGTTATTGAATAATCATGGCTGTTGAAAGATATAACTGCAAACCCTGCCTCAGTACCTTTATCAAACCAGGCATTTGTAGAATGTTATGTAAGTTCCATCTAGTTCAAGTGCAGTTTATGCATTTAATGACCCTTTACCAGGTATGATTTAATGACCCTTTACCAGGTAAGGTAAAGGTCATCAATAGTATTGTCATAATTCCACCCTCTAATGTTAATTCACTCAGAGATAAGCCGCTCAGTGCCCGACGGGTTGGCAGGACTCCAGCAGTCGCAGCCTCGGTGTCCGCACCATCGGTGGCTAAAGACAATGCTCAGGTCACAAAACTGGTGATGAAAAATCAGCGAACACTGGGACTCTACAAAGGACCAGGTAGCTACTTTTAATTACTACTATGCACGTACATGTACTTGTAATTATGGCTGCTCTTTGATGACTGCATTCGTCTCAGCTCGCTGTGAGATTGACAACATTGGCAGTGATTATTATGCCTCGGTTGCGCATGCGCAGTGAGGTATACGGTAGTGTGTGTGTGTGTGTGTGTGTGTGTGTGTGTGTGTGTGTGTGTGTGTGTGTGTGTGTGTGTGTGTGTCTGTGTGTGTGTGTCTGTGTGTGTAGAGTGCTACAGCTGCTCAATAATAACTAAAGTGCAAGTAAGAGCTTCTATACACTTATAGTCATGTTTTATTGGATTGCAATTAGTGGATTTGCAAAATAATCTAGCTACGTTTGCTTACTTAGAATGCCATTGTAGCTTTTTCAGAACAGTGTGTAGCAAAACTTGTCCATGGAATGCTACTTAGTAGTTAGCTCTGCACTAGAACGCTAGCTATTAGCTGCAAGAGTGAGAAAGCTGCACTGTTTCATGAGCTGCAGCCATTTACTAGTTATGAAAAAATTATTCTTTTTAGCAACAATTGTAGTCAATCATTTCCGACTCTTTTGTACCATTCTCTGCATGCAAATGAATTGTACTGTGTATTTAATAATAGTCTGCTAGAGTCTAGTACTACTACTACTGTAGCTTCATGGCCGTAAAGGCTTTGGCGCCTACATCGAGGCATCAGCACCCGCAGTGCTTTCATTGTATTGGTTGTTTACACCTCAGCTATACGTAAATACAGGTACATGTATGCATGGGCTGGTTTCACGACATCATAGACCCCCTCTAGATCTCTAATGGTTTTTGCAAGAGCTCTACCACAGATACACATGTAGATGAACTGATTGTCTGCTCTATTTGGTACATTTACGCAAAGGTGCCAGTTATCTATCCTGGGGATGAGCCCAGTCTTGTATTCAGTGTGACTATAGGCCACTATTAGTCTCGGTCCCATATATCGCGTAGTCCTTACTTAGAATGCCATGGCTACTCTTTGTCAAATCTCGTTTGATCGCTAAATCAATTACAATGAAGCCGCACTACTAAAGGCAGTAGGATAATTACTGACCCCCTTATTCAGTCTCCTTAGGCATTAAGCTTAGTTAACAGTCTATTCATTAACCCATACAAGATCATCGTATTCAATCTGGTCAAAACAACACGTAACGGTTTGGCTCCATCTTCCTCACTAGCTACTGCCTATAATTATTCAATCCACGCGGTTGTTTTTTCCCTGCAGCTTCTGTATCATACGATATAGCGTTTGTGACAGAGGGCAAGCGGTCCTCCCGACGGAGACTCCACCCTCCCAAGGTGGGCAAGGGACGGGGGAAGCAGAGAGCTCATACACAACCACCTGTCCAGCCCGAACTAAGCACGCCCAGTGCCGTCAAGGTAGGGAATAGACCTAACCCCACAGATATAATAATCATGCTCTTTTAAAGTTTTAATGTACTGTATGAATATCTAGGCTGGTACTGTTATATAACTTATCCGTGCTTTTTAGCAGACCATTCTATATGCTATATAAGGGAAGACGTGTCTAGTGTATCATACCATACTTGAAACGGTTACCTCTGTTTGAGAGTGTAGTGTGAAGTAGGCCCAGACAGCTCAACACTGTGTGCTTGTTTGCTGTGCACAGCTACATGTGATCAAGAGTCAACATTGTGTCAGTTGTATTCCCTTTGTTGCTGCAGCCGTCAGTACAAGATGTGGTATTTCCACTGCACAATTTGAAGATTGACACTGACCTGGGTCCAGGAATAAGTGAGTCAATCCACTCTGTATACTCAACCAGTTTCATGACTCAGCTCATTACTCATAATAATTAAGGGAAATTTATCAATTCAGCAAAACCAAAGGCTGTAAACTGGTTAAAATCCCCTGTTCTTAAAAGCTGTAGACTTGCTCTTTTTCCTCGAAAGTTGAGCCGTCATCTTTAAATAGTTATAACTTTGGTTCCGTTATTGGACCAAACGTTAATTTTATGATTCTGAAAGCTTAGAGAGAGCCCTTTTAGATGATAATTATGTTAAAACCAAAACTCTATGTTTTGACAAAACACCGGGCTATGTAAGCCATAATTAGTTAATTATAACCTGTTCCAAATTTGGGATTTGAGCATACCATCTGAACGAGCTCTTTCTAAGCTTTCAGATCGTTGAATTTGAACCACCAAAACTCTAGTTACAGAGCCGATTCTAGTGGAGTATTGTCACTGCATGAATGAATCCTGGGCCCACTAACTTCCCTAGGCCGTATGCATACCGCAGACTGAGTGACTTAATTATAAGAGAGTTGCATCAATAGACAAATTACCCACTGATCTTTTATTGTGTATAACAAAGTAAAGTCTGAATTGCACCACTAGCTTCCACCAGAGTCCCCTCTGGCTTCCCACTATACATGCAGGCGCCTCTTTCGGGTTGCAGCATGAATGGTCACTGACATATGCTTGTGCTGTGTTATATAATTGAGCCGCATATGAACAGTTGAGGCACGCTCTCTCTAAGTGTTCACATTTGGCACTCTTATGCATACACGTACACAGATGTACCTCTAATATGGCAGTAGGTTGATTGCCTTAATGTAGTCATCAACTATATATGGGGAACAGAGCATATTTTAGGGAGTTGTTGATGTAGGTCGTCTCCATCCCAGCTTGTTAACGGTATTCATGACCTGCTTGTACATGTAGCTGAAAGAATGTATTTTCAAGCATGTGTCTAATGTATTGGTGTGTGAGTGTGATCAATGGTTGTGCCTGGGAATGGTTGCCATTAAAGGCAGTGCTGGCCATTGGAGACACCCCCGTATTGGAGCCACTCTAAATGTCTCTGACCATATCTTCCCACCTCATGTTCATTAGCCATTACTGGTTAGGGTGTTTATTTGGTGTGTGTGGGTGTGAGTGTGTGTGTGTAGGTGGGTGAGTGTGTGTGGGTGGGTGGGTGAGTGTGTGTGTAGGTGGGTGGGTGTGTGTGTGTGTGATTGTGCCTTATAAATTACCGTGTACTCCGTCTGGTGTTCCACTGCAACTGCTTCCTGTAATGACTGTAGCTAGGTGCATACGTTCATAATAATAATATTATTATTGAGACAAATTACAGCCAATTATTGTCGATAGCTATTCAATATTGAGTTACCATCTTCTTAAATACTTCTCTACCAAATGTCATAATTATTTTGGGGCTTGAAATTCTTGATACTTTACTGTGCAGGGGTCAATGGTAGTCCACTACCTATAGAGGTGTCAGGCACTCGTTGTTGTACCAACCGATTCTCTACCAGTTCATCCCTACGAGCCAAACCCTGCATGGGCAAAGGCTTGCAACGAGCTAAGACCGAGCCTCTACCGGCTATCAATGTCACGAAGCACAAGATCAATCTAGTCGCGAGCTCCAAGACAATGGTGAAGCAGTATCGAGCTAACTCCTTGCCACCTTCTAATGGCACTAAGGTTTGTAAGTATCTCTGATTTTATAACCTATTTTATGAGCTATTTTTGCAGATTTTGGGAGATTCTGGTAAGTGTAGTGTGGAGGAGCAAGCTACAACTGATGTTGCAGAGACAAGCTAATGTGTGAGAGTTGATACTACTTCTATGTCTATTATATATTGGTGCATGTAAAGCTAAGTGTTTTTTCTGGCTAATAATAACTTTTCGTTTGCCTCGTAGGATGCGGCGGCAATGCGGACAATTGGAACTAAACAGACATTCATTTGATGCAACCAAAGACGACGATTTATATCACTTTTCATTGCACATTAATTTTACCATTTTTATTATTATTATACTCTAAGCTATTCAATCTCTTGAATCTCTTGTTGTTTGTTGCCAAATGCTCTCCCTAGTAAACCTTTACTGCTCTGTGTGTAACATTAGTTGAGTGGGTAGCTGTGCATGTACTCTGGCAGTGTGCATGGAACGGATTAGGGCAAATGACCAAATTTGGGACTCAATGGCTGGCCTTATTTGGTGTCTGGAATTTCAATTTATGCTGTTTATGTAAATTCACCCACGCTCTGGGCCTGTAATTAACCAGCTACCTTTGGGAGCTCGAGCAGACAAGATATATATACAGTCTTTGTCAGAGCAATGTCTCTCTAACGACTACTCTTTGTGGTACCAATTCAAGCTCGATATAATGTAAGTTTACCATTGTATTCAATAGGTATAGGTATACGTTGTACTACTAGCTTAGACTTCTAGTCATAGCTAGTTCACAATGATCAAGCTAGGTACTAGGTGCAGTGGTTTCATAGTTGACCACTAAAGTAGATAACAGTTGCATTTGTTTTTTCCCTAAGGTTGACAAATTTGGCAACAACCATCATGTCCAAATCACTGGCAGATGAGAACCGCTCTCGAGATGTGCGCAGACGCATTGAGGTGATCCACAAGAAACTGGCTGACCTGCAAGAGTTGGGCATACCCTGTGCATTCTGCTACTCTTCTGCAAGAAACACTGGGAGCATCTTCACTCTAGGAGATGCCCGTATCACCGATGTCGTAGAGCGGCATAAAAATGAAATATTGGTCAACTTATCAGGCGATAACTCGGAGCAGAGTGAGGGGAATAAAACGGAGATTCATCTCATCTTACCGCCTCTTCCCTTGCCCTTGGAGGAGCTCAGTCGCCACACGCTGCAGTCTATGATAGTCGGCATCATTAAAGACTTGAGGTTGAGATGGACGGACCCCACTCCAAGCTGGTGGCCGTCGGACGTCCCGTTTGTGCATCCAAGATCCATGCCTCAGAGTTACTGTGGTGAGTGCCCACTGCTCAGTAATTCCTCCCCCAGCCATTTTAGTGTTCTCCTACAGTGTATAATTAATGTACTGATTGTGGTGATCTCCCAAATGTTGTTAGTTAGGCTCTTAATTAATTAAAGTGCTGTTTACTGCACATTTTTCACCACAACACAAGGTATGTGGTTGAACTGTCATCATTATCTGATCAGGACCCTTGTTACAGGAGCCTATGGGATGCAATAGCAATCCTACGTTTGCAATTAGTATTATAATGATCAATATGTGATGAGAAAATGTGGCTTTGTTTATAGGTATTAAGCTTGTGTACAAGTTAGTGTATACACAGTAAGAAAGACTCTGTTGCCCATGAACTGTACACTATAAAAACTGTAATTAGATATTGACTGATCGAAGTCAATGAAATAACACATCTCCATATTTGCAACAACTGTACCCTAACCATATTACATGTTATAAAGCTTCTGATATTTATCTAGACCCAATTTGGTGGCATAATTTACAAGCCATTTTAATTGCTTTGGCTCGATGTATATGATACAATTGTTGTTATTGAGACGTTTATGGAGTGAATTTGCAAACATTAGTACAGAGGGTATGTTTTGAGGGTCTGTGTACTTCATGGCTCCATTTCTGTGTAGTATGATATTATAATCTGCTGCATAATGTTGTTGAAACACACACCATCACTTCAAAATACAGGCCTTCTCCTAATATGTGCAGGTTTTATAACACCTTACTAGCCGCTGGTTGCCTTATAGCTCCCTCTTCCAAATATGTGTGTGTTTGGGTTGTCTGGCATTTAACGTGGCTTCATAATGAGAATGTGTCTAGCTTGTCTGGCTTAGCTATCTCCCCTTACATGGATGAACAACTTGTTGTGGCCTGGAAGAGCTAGTTGTGGCCTGGAAGAGCTAGCTAGCGGTGTGGTTGCAGCCTTTTAATGTCCACCACTGTGTAGGCATTAGGTATATAGTCATGGCAATAATGTATGGTCATGATTGAATTAGGGTTCAATAAGACACCTGTCTGTTCCAGAGTCCTAGCTGGTGTGTCGATCATAGCTAGTTACCACCTAGTACCCAGCCTTATACGCTATCAGTGACTCCCAAATTGAGGAGCAGTTTGGATCCAAATTTGTTGTGCGTGTTTGAATGACACATTCTTATTGTGTTGGGTATGTATTCAGATCACTGAGCTGTGATTAGGTTGCCTAGTGCTTGCCTTAAATGGTGTGTATACTAAACGTGTTGACAAAAGCGGCATGCTTATTGCAATCAGAGCAAGAATGGAATCTAGACAGTCAATAATTTGAGCTCTTTTGTGTCTACTTCATGAGGATGTAATGACACGTACACTGTGCATTTTCTGAACTTCCTCGAATCATTATTATGCATGTAACTATAGCAATAGATGCCATTTATAGGTATCTTAAAAGGGAGCTCGTTTAATATAATGTATTATTGATGAATTAGCTATAAAATAAAATGATTATTAGGATGGTATGGTTACAGATTTAGTTTATTCCCCTTGCAGGTAATTTGGTGCAAGCACTACGGAAAGTTCTGGATAGTGTGTACAGCTACTTCAGTTATGATGTCACCAAGTATATATCCAATCAACTGGAACAAGAGACCGAATCAAACAATACTTGTCACGTCAGCAGAGTCCAACCTCAAGCGAAAATGGATCCCGAATCTGACGAAACAACTCTAAACGTACAAGATCCCAAGATGACTAGAGATAGTGACGAAGCTACAGTCGAAAAAAAGCCTCCGACAAGAACCTTATCAAATTTCACTGTCGAGAATATCCTAATGAGTCATCCACACAACTCTTCTACTTCATCTCACTCTCCCTCTAGTACCAGTACAGGCTCTAGCCTCACCTCACCTATAGCCGAATACTCGTCCATACTACCCGGGAATTGGATCAGCCACCCTCCAGTCAAGTACACCAAGTACACTATGCTCAGTCCCGGATCAATGGGTGATGATAAAGCCGCCAAGAAAAAGCAGAGCAACAGTGGTGAAACTATCACCACCACGGTGTCGTCAAATTCACGACAGAGACATCACTCCAGTAGCATTGAGAGCACGTCTAGTTCGAGTGAATCGCAAAAATTGATGATGCGCAGAGTTCCCTCTAATCCAATCACTCGCGTGCCGAGTGGCGAGCAACTTCACTATACCTTTACAACCCGACCTACCACAGGCAATAATGGCCACCATAATATGAGGAGCAAACTCGTGTCTACCGATGATACCAAGCCGCTACAGATCCACTCATTCACACAAAGTCATCCAATGCTCACCACAAAGAGTGTGTCCACACTACCAGTCATACAAGCCATTCCCTACTCCTCGCCGGTCGGGAAATCAGCTGTTCTGCAGCAAAACTTTCCACCGACTCGGCAATTTGTTCTCCTTGTACCCTCGACGACAGCAAACGTTAGCGACGGATTGCAGGCAGTTGTGTACGCTAACCAGACACAGATATCGACAAGTTCTCAATCGACTAAATCCTCTCTTTCCGAGCAGACGTCTGAATTAAATTCCCCTTCTCACACTCACCCAAGTACTGATACTGACAAGAAACTTTTAGAGACGTACAGACCAATTGCACCCAAGAGTAAATCAACACCGTTTAGAGAGATCTCAACTGTTCCTGCTAGTACTGCACTCGATAAAAAGCCATACAAACGGCCACCAATTGTTGGAAAACCTCAGAAACTTCGATTCCACATGACGACTGTTGTTAAGCGTCCGAAACACAGTGCAATGACAAGCAGCATGACCGTGGACTCTCCCTCTACCATCAACCAGAGAACGAAAACAACATCCTTCGTAATGGACTCACATCCTTCTGCAGAGATACTGGCTGAAAAGCACATCACAAAAGCCAAAAACAACTACTCGAATGAAAAGCTAACAACTGAAGACTCCAGTAATGCAGAAAATACTGCAGATAGTCCACAAAGTATTGCTTCAAACGATGAATCGAATACACACCCTATAAATGAAATCAGGGATCAGCCCAGCCAATCTCCAGGAGCTCATCACACAGACCTCACTGACAGCAAGAAAGACAAGCTCACTTTCATTCACTGCCACGAAGACAAACAGTTTGAGGATAATGGACGCACCACCAGGAGCTATACCAGACGGAAAAGAGAACTAACTTTTCATCTCTATGAGGATCCAGAGACGGCATTCAAGACGAAACGAAACTGCAAAGAGTAGTATTTTTTTTATGTGTTTTGTGTTTTGTGTACATGTTTTGTGTCACCAAATGCATTTCAATTTTGCATTTATACCGCATTACCTCTGTGTGGGTGCTGTGCATGTTTAGCCTCGGTTCCAGGCTGATTAAAATAGGGTATTTTCTTAATCAGCCTGGATTCGAGGCTACTGTGTGAATGCCATAAATGAATTTAGTTAATAATTATTGTGTAACCGCTTTTAGTGGGTGTTTTGATTGTAGCCACAACAATGTACAAAAGATCCCCTAAAAGCTGTAAATGCTGTTAGCTAAACAGGATCTAAGAAAATCCCCCCCATAACAGAACTCTGGCATCATGTACAAGTACGTTCAAGCAGCATGTTTGCTGGCTGGGTACTCCCTACCACGTAGCTGCGTGTTGGATTATGACCTACCCGTAGAAAGAAGTTGTTATTAAAAGTCTCAAGAAACACAGAGAAGGTGAGTATATATACACTGGTTGGTGTCACTGTGAGTCCACATATTAGTTATGGCATAAACTATAAGCTATAATAAAGCCAAAACATAATGTTCACTCTCCTAGGCCATAGGATCTCATAATCATTTCAGTGTGAGCTAGCTAGACCTAGCACCTAGACAAGTACGTACCTGTAGGTCTACAGCTGCAATAAGCCTATCACCATGTATATGAGAATGGCTCTCTAACTAGAGTTGTAATCGTATGATTTTCTGATATCTTGAAGGAGCTCGTTTAAACGGTGTGCTCAAACTATTTGAGTTTGGGTGCGGGTCGAGACTAGCTGCGATACGTTTAATGGCCATAACTTATGTGCTGCCGCTATTTGATGTGAGAGCAGATAAATTAATGTTCTCAAAATCAAGGATCCGTCTCACAATTAGTATGAAACATTTCATTGTCTATTCTTTACCCCTGTGGTTAATTACTGACCATCATAATTATATAGGTATGGACAGGCCAGGTTTCTTAGTGAATCAGCATCGCTACATACAAACTGAAGGTGAGACTTATACACACAGCTGCTGTGATAAGATTGCATTTAATACTGGGGATAACTCCAGGGAAACACCTTTGTCAAGTAATATGACAACATGCATTCAATCATAGGTGGTACCCCAACATCAGTCAAGCCTACACTGATTGCACGCAGCCCCTACAAGTATCTTGGAGATGTGGAGAGAGATATGGACAGATACAGTTCAAAGAAACCGGCCGCACAGGCTCAACCACCTGGACACCACTCAAAATCAGTTAACCCCCGAGGGCCTCATTACAGCGGCACACACAGTCAACATGGCTCGTCTTCAAGTACCCACTCCTCTCTCTCAGACTCCAGTTCGGGGTACAGTTGTCAAATGGAGAATGGCTCGCAACCACTTCGGCAAGAAGACTATCGGTTAACAAATCAAGGACAATATGGCCACCAGTACGCTGCAGGGCGTCCTGGAGACCCTGGTTACTATCAGCACTCAGATCTAAGGTACGTTGGATCTACAAGACAGCAGTACACCGCTCAATACCCGGGAAGAACAACGTCTAATTACGAGAAATTTGGACCCACCAGTTATCACGAGCAGCGGAGGGACTATGAGCATCGGCAACCTTACCACCCCCAATACAGGCATATTTCACGACAACATGGACCCCTCGTGAAAGCTCATTCCGAAGAGACTTTCAGACAAGAAAGAACTATTGATAGTGAGAGAGGATTCTCGTCTTTGGGTGATCCACCGCCACCACCGGTACAGACACCAGTATACAGGCAAGAGCACCCTCCTATGGGGCAGCCACTTATGACACGGTACACCTACCAAACAGAGCACCCAGGACCGTACAGAGAACTGTCTCCAACTTCAACCCAGTACAGTTACAGTACATCTACTACTGCTTATTCGTCTGGCGTGAACAGAACAGACATACTCTCGGAGAAAATTGAAGGCATGAGAATTCATCTAGTTGACGGTAATATTGAGATTTTGAAGCAGCCTATAGACCAAGTCGTCGATTTAAATGAGAGCGTGGTGTTCACGTGTGATGCTCGTGTAGTTGATTGTCAAGAAGACCCGAATCTATTGTGGTTTAAAGATCAAGAGCCGTTGATTGGTGAGATCGATTCAACGTATGTTATCACAGAGACGACTGAGAAAGATGCTGGTGTGTATCACTGCCTTGTCTCGCACCCTCTGAACCCAACTCAACAGAAAGAGTCCACTTCGGTCACTCTCACCATCAACACAGGGGGTTAGTCCACCTCATTGTCATAGTCGGGTAATAGTTTTGCTCCCCTGCAGAGTTGTACTTTAGATGTACTTACGTTAGTGTAGTGTACTCTTTTCCTACAACAACCTTCTTTTCCTACAACGCTTAGTTTTCAATTTCCCTATCCGTGTTTACTTATTACTCAGCGAACAAGATTTTGTTACTTAGTTGTCATATAACCTCCTCCCCTCTCCCCCCAGTCCCTAAGACCACTCCGCCATTGGTCAGTCTCCCGGAGATAGTGAAGCAGCCACTGGGTATACTAGCAGCTGTTGTGGGAGAGCCTCTGGAGGTGGCCATACAAGCCAGCGGAGACAATCCACTATCGTGAGTTGAGCCTCTTTAAATGTTTCGTAGCAGCGTTAAAATTAAGTGCTTGTTTATTCTATAATTATAGTGTTGTGAGAAAGTGTATGTACAAGCTTTCAATCAGAAACTTCCCTTGAGTCACATGTATAACTTTAACTTGATTCATTAGTCATTAGTGTATACAATTTCCTTTGTATGGTAGATTTGTTGTTGAAGTATACACTTGTTAAATTTGTTGGACAGTACCATCGAGTACTCATTGAAATTAATTTTATAGGTTTTACTTTTGTTATGATTGTGCATTATAACTTAAGCACTTTAACTGAGCCTAGAGTGTCCCAATTTCAGTATGAATAAACTGTATTCGTTTATAGCGTGATGTTTTAATCGTCGCCAATCTTCAGTTTTACTTCATCCAGATGGCTTTTGATGTATTTTCCTCTACTTTACTACTTCTCCCCTCAGGTACCAGTGGTACAGAAACTCACAACCCCTGAACTTTGCCCAGTCCTCTATTCTCCGGTTCCCTGCAGCCTCCATTACAGACAGTGGTGACTACTGCTGTCGGGTGGCCAACGATCATGGCAGCATTCTCTCCAAGGTCTTCACTCTGGAGGTGACTAGGGTTCGAGGTGAGAGACATGTTCCATACTAGCTGGCACAATAATGAAACTCCTCACTAGTTAATGTGCTATTTCTGTATACTGTTACCACGGGGCAAAGCAGAAAGGAGTAGAACCTTTAGGGAGGACTAAGTTGGTTTTGAGGCGTAGGTGTAGGTGGGATATACCGTGTAGCTGGTAATTTCCGGGGGGCAAATTATTCGTGGTTTTCGTGGTTGAACACTGGACCACGAATGAAGCAACCTTGACTACCTTTACCTGCAGTGCAAGCAACCATGAAAATAAGATCCACAAACTGACTAAATATTGCTCAACCACGAATATTTTGCCCCCCCCCCCTCCGAAAGTTACCCGCTATACGGTAGTAGTCTGCCAGTGCAGTGGGTTTGTCTGTCTGTGTATTTTAAATCTGCTCACGTGGCTGCCAAATCGCTGGGTATGATTATATGCTCCTGTTTTCCTTTTAATAATTTCTTAATAATAATAATTTAGCTACTATTGCTGTTTCTTGCACGTTTTCACCCTCCTTGCTGTGTCTGTTTAAATGCAGCTGCTGTTGTGGCTGCTGACTTGAGTGATTCGTACCTGCAAAGAGCCAGTGTGGCCATTGCCCAACAAGTTAGGGGCATTGAAGAACTAGCTCTCACTCTTGGAGTGCGAATACCTCACCCAACTACCTATCAAAGTTTAGCAGAGCAGGTGTTGCACTTGCTCGTGATCTGGAGGGACACTAAAAATGGAACTAAGAAAAGACTTGTTAGTGCCCTAAAACAACTTCGCATTGTGTTGCAAGATTCAGAAAGAAGCCAGGGATATGGCCGGTCAAAGGATTTAGAACGAAGCCAGGGGTATGGCCGGTCAAAGGATTTAGAAATAAGCCAGGGGTATGGCCGGTCAAAGGATTCAGATAGAAGCCAGGGGTTTGAACGTTCAAAGACAGGTGTGTAATATGATTAGGTATGCGTGTGGGGAGTTCACCCCATTGGTAAGAATTCCACTCCCGGCTGTTTTGTTAGTTTTCAATATCCTGTGTGTACACTAGGCTTACATGTACTGTAGTGAGTCAGGTATGTAGACTACGGCGCTATAGAAGCCTGACATTGATTTGGGTAAGCCCTTTTGTATCCTCTTTCCTACACGCGACAATTAATAATGGGAATATTAATTTGTTTCCTTACAAAATGTCGGTTGCTCTCTGCACAGCTAAACTACAGTTTTTGAAGCAGCCACAGAGTGCAAAGGTCATATATGGACAATCGGTCAGTCTCCATGTTGCCGCTTCTCCAGTAACACCCTCAACAAAGTATCAGTGGTATTTAAACGGGAATCCTCTGGTCGGACAAACCTCTTCTCATTTCACCATCTCTTCAGTTGTTGACTCGGATGTCGGAGACTACGTGTGTGTTGTTGTCAGTGGCAGCGACACTCGAATTCAGTCAGAACCAGCTGTTATAGAATTGACGGAGATCTCTCACCAGAGGAGAGGGGTACCTGCCCCTGCCCCCCAGAGCCAAGTTTTCGAGCCCCCCAAACGCTATCTTATCACTCGTGGAGCTCCTGCTGACAGGGAAGCAGATGTTTTGTTGTTGGAGCCTAGGCAACCGCCGGTCACTAAAGCAGGTATCAATGCCCAAGATGTGTGCTATTTGCATTATTTTACTATTTCTATATACATTCTTTGGTTGTGTGGCGAATATTTAAGGGGGTTAGTGATCATCACTTGATATTAATTTTGTGCAGCCATTAAATCTTCTATTATATAAGTCACACACACACACACACACACACACACACACACACACACACACACACACACACACAGAAGCTCCACCCAGTATTGTCATTGACGAGCACCCAGCCTCGGTGGAGATTGAGCCAGGCGACCCTTTGACCCTCCGCTGCCGAGCCTCCAGTAGTCATGGCGACATCAAGTACAGCTGGTACTTCAACGGACTATTGATCGAAGAGGAACAATCGGACTATGTGCTTAACTTTTTCACTGACGAAGATGAGGGCTATTACACATGCAAAGTGAGCAATCAGTACGGATCAGTTACCTCCAACACGGCTCAAGTCAAAGCTAAACTAGACTCAGACTAATTAATTATATAAAACTCGATCTCTCAATTTGTGTGGACTTGTTGGTTTTGTGATAGTTTGTAATTACGTCATAATTATATTAATTGTATGTGGGGTGTTTTTTTCACCTGTTCAATTTTTATGACCGAGAATTAATGCACTTTTTTTCCTTCACTTTCATGTTGAGGCCAATTTTCATAATTTTGTCTTATTGCATGACTGTGTATGATACGATGTATAGAATATTACATGCGAACTGACATAAAATTAATGACAAATAAAAACGTTTTCAAAAAAGACAAAAACAGTAATTGCTAAACTTTAGCAGATGTTTTAGATTCTAAAATTAATTGTAGGGCAAAATTTTTCTCAAAGTCATTGGTGTACACAGATTCACGATTGGGTCCACCTACAGGGTTGGTGTTTTGAGGTATTTCCATTTTTATAGTCTCTTCTTTTTTGTTCTCTATGTCTTTAGAATCTGTCCTGTGTCTTTGGTATTGTAAGACAATAGCGATAGCTACAACAACAGCGGCTACTATCAGCACGATCACGACCACTGCTCCGACAGCACCTCCGACAGCACCTCCAACAGCACCTCCAGATACAGGTACATTAGGATTCAGTGCCCCCACCATGCCTGGAGTACAAACACGAGCATGTGTAAAACAAAATTATTATAGCAGATGGGGTCGTTTAAACAAGCATACCGTTATAAAGTAATCCTGGAAATGCATCAATAATTAGTTTGGATAATCTGACACAAATTACGATAGCTACTGATTAAGCGCAAGGGTATTGAATTGGTAATGCGATAACAGTCGTGTGGGTATAATAATTATATACCTAGAGAACTCAAAGTAGTCCCATCGTTGGTTGTCATAGTATTGTTGGTTGTAACTGGAAATGTAGTGGCTGGAAATGTAGTGGGTGGAGGAGGCATTGTAGTGAGATCTGTATATAGGGTAATTGTCATGGGATTATCATTGAAATTGTACTTCTTATTATATTAGACAATGGGCATCACATGTTGAAATTAACACAAACTCACATAAGTACAAGGAAGTAACTATCTATTCCCACTTAGGATGTGGGGGATACAACAGCTGTCGGTGTGTGTGCGTACGTGTGTGTGTGTGTATAACTCACCTTGATGAACTGTCACACTAAATATCTTCCAAAAAGACCTAAAATCGCTTCGCCTCGGTTGCCTCACTTCACTTGCCACATAAATGAGCTGAGCACTGTCACTTGCATTTAGTTGTAGCTCAACTTTAAAGTCGTAAAATAAAAAGCTTTGTCGATTAACAACAACTCCACTTTTATTAGGACAATTGCTGTTAGGTGTGTCATCACAATTATACAGTAGGTTGGTTTGAGTTCCCCGATGTATTGTAAATATGTTGATGTCTTCTCTGCAGTTGCAACACCCGCCTGGAGAGTACATGATTCTAGTATCCAGGGTAACTCGTCCCTCTGTGACATTCAATTCTTCGTAGCAGCTGTTGCTACTTAATACCACACCCGGGCTGTACGTGAATGGAAATGGTGCGTCGCAAGTAGCAAAACGAGCCAAACCTGAAGTAGAGTACAATTTAGTAAACTATATACACGAAGATAAGATAGGGCGATTATCATTGAACAACTTACCACTGACTATCACACAAGATATTGGTAACATGATCCCTTCAGTATTGGAGCAAGAGTAACGTCCCTCATCACTGGACTTAATACTTTCTATTCGCAGAGTTCGATCGTTGACCATTGTATAATTACCACCATCAAGGACAATAGCCTCTCCGATATCTTCACCACACGAATGTTTAAACACTGTGAAAGTCGGTGCAGTAACAGAAGGGGGACATTCCAATTCAACAGAATCTCCAACCAGATGCTCTAAAGGTGGACAGACATAGTAGTATAAGTGTGGGCATGCACGTTTTGATCACTTTTATTAGAGTTTTCCAACCAGATACATGTATGACTACTCAGTTATTCGATCATCAAAATTTAAATTCTTAGATAAATAAATAATATGCTTACCATTTATTTGTTTTCCCAGGCAATTATTCAACAGACTGGTGCAGCCTGGGTTAATAGGTCCCCCAAGCCTGTCAGGATCATAGCATTGCAATTGCTGGCTACAGACGAGTTGAAGCACACACACAGACAGGTAGAGAACCCCTAACGATAGTCTTCGCAGCATCTGAGAGAAGTTACATGTGTACAACACTTGTATCATAAATACATCGAATGTATTGATTTATAGAAATGATCATGCTTAGTGTTTATGTTCAAGAGTGTTGATGTTACTCTATTGGTTGCAATACCCCATGGGCCAAATAATAAAATTATTGATATTAAACTGCAACTATTAGGGTAGAGCCCTCGTTAGTTAGTGGCTTCACATGAATTAACCCACACAAGAGAGGGCCTCTCCCAATGAATGTGAGGTGAGGGGAAATAATGTGTGAAACAAACAAGTCTTGAATATCACCAAAGTGGATTAGAGGGATTTCCCAACAGAAAGGAAATGAAATTCAATTTATATCTATCTTGGGCTCCCTGAAAGATCCCTGGTTAGGTTAGTCCTCCCCCGTGTGTGTGGGCTGCTACACTATTGAGACACCCATCATGTAGTCAGTACAATAGGAGATTATACTGATACATGTGTACAGGTACACAGGAACATATTAAGGGCCTGAGGGGACAGATTGTTATCATTCTAGTAGCAACAGTGCATAATGGGTTACCTATAAGTAAACGTAAACCCTAACACACTTTTTCCTATTACGAAATCTCGCTGTAAGAATAGGATAGCGCCTAGTGGCTGGGATAGGGGATTTTCAATAAGAAAACTGTGAACGATAAAAGTAAACAGTACAACAGCTAGTGTAAGAATGTGAGAACAGGAAGAGCATTAATTTATGATTATGAAAGGTCACATTTAATATTAATGACCATTCTTTAAGCATGTCTTCTGGTACTTATTCAGATAGCACAGAATAAGACATATTTAGCTAAAATTATACAGCAACAGTTTATACATGCTCTAGCTAACTAGAGAGCTATGTGGTTTTAATACATCACCACATAGATCTAATTTAATATAAACAAGCAGCAGAAAATTCCACTCACTGTTGATATATAATGATGTGTCCTCCTAGGAGCCAGGTACCGGATACTGCAGTGGAGGTTAGCTGTTCTGTTCTAGCACACACTGTACATACATAAAATGTGACCTATCTTTTATTAGCTAACTGAGGTACATCCCCGGCCTCTGCAATACAAGGTACGCCCATTAGCTCATTAATGGCCGCCCTCAAAAAATGCTTGCTCGCTCTACAAAATCGGCCTGGGAACAGTGTAGTCTGGCCTAGCCTCTACACAGGCTCTCCTTTTTCTGTTCTTTATCACAATCGTTCAATAAGATAAAATACTGTATTAATTGTTCAATGAGATAAAATACGGTATTAATTGGAGGAATAAAGAAAGAAATAGACGTAAAGTTAGGAAAAAGGAGAGCCTGTATCGGGAAGTCGCGTGAGGGTAGAAGGGTGGTAGAAGGGTGAAAATGAGCGTGGGCATGCTGAGCTAGAGATGTTGGACTGCCCACGCAGAGATCTATGACTAATAAAACTTTGCCTGCAGCAAGCTGGACATGGACTTGGAACTGGAAGTTTGCAAGCACTAGAGCTAGCTATACCTTAGGCTTAGCTAGATGATCTACTAGTCTAGATTGTGTGTTCAGATTCTATCCTATTCTATCAGACTATCACCTTTTCTTGTGTCTTTCTACATGCTATAGTCTATACAGGTTAGATCAAGAATAGCTTAGTCATCATTATCATATAGCAGGTAGCTACTGCCACCAGAGCTGGCCACGCTGGTTCTCGATATAAATATATATGTCTTTCTATGATTTATGGATGAACAGTGACAACAGCAAGAAAAAGTAAGGCCTGGGAACGAGGCTAGTCTGGCCCAGAGGAGGATGGACACGAAGCCAAAAAGTTAATAATGACGTAGTCTTTATTAAAATAATTAAAATACTTGAACCTTGAACCTACTTTATCAAGCTCTTTTCTAGCCAGCAGGCCACCTTTTCATTCTGGAAACAAGAGTATACTTAGATGATGATAATTATAGCTGAGCTATACATTCACTCTATAGCACGGTAGCTCCTACTTTATAAAGGTCAGAGGTCAGTTTGACATGACAGAACTACGACCTTTGTGAGAGGTCACCCCTTTTAGGCACTGCACGATTTCTCTGGAGGGGCGCAGTAGCTAAAAGTTAACTAATTTGCAGCAGCAATAACATGAAGGGGCTACTTTATCACAAGAATCAGGGCGCGATGTGCAGTCAAACTTGCAAATTTACTGCACAAAACATAAGCTCACGTGATGATTATTAGTGACCTTTTGACCCTGTCCACCCTCCTCTGGTCTGGCCCCAGACCACTCCCTTGCACGTGATCTGACATGTGCCGGGAGGAGTCTGGCCTCGAGACTAGGAACAGTCCCAGACCACTCCCTTGCACGTGATCTGACATGTGCCCGGGAGGAGTCTGGCCTCGAGACTAGGAACAGTGTATTTGTGTTCCCTGCGGCCTGGGATCGAGGTATCTATAATTATTTTGCTGGTAATAATATTACCAGCAAAATAACAGACAGGAGCAGATTACAGAACTGCTCCTGGGGCGTATAAAGTATATAGGCATATAATTATGGTATTATATTAATTGCCTTATTGCTCACAGAAAAATCTAAGCAGCACAAAGCGCATGCAAATGCATGCAACACAACAGGATAAAAATATTGATTTTATGCACTACGCAGCAATAGACACAGATTCAAGAGTTGTTGACAGTTCATGAGGAGCAGCTTGTCCTTTAAAACTTGAGAAATTTTTCGACCCTCTCCTGTCATCAATCTCTGCATAAATCGAATCGTCGTTTTTGTTTTTGAATGGACTTTTGATACCGGTGGTATTATGTTTTCTTCTTCCGTACTGGCAATAAACAAATACACTTCCAATCATGACTAGTAGTGCTAGTAGACAAACAGCTGATGTCACCACCCCAACCACAAGTGCTATAAAAGAGAGATAGGCACTTTACTAAATTTGGTATTAAACTTAAGGGGATATTCAAAATTGAGACTGTAAAATGTACCCATCTAGTAACGTGGCTGGGTATTAAATAATTATACAAATTTACCGGTAATTGTACTAGGCTCAGCGGGTGTGTTTACTGTTGATAGCTCAGTAGTAGAGGACGTGGGGTCTGTGTCTGTGTCTGTGTGTGTGTGTGTGTGTGTGTGTGTGCGTGTGTGTATGTGTGTGTGTGTGTGTGTGTGTGTGTGTGTGTGTGTGTGTGTGTGTGGGTGATGTGTGTGGTGTGTATGGCAAAAACTCACCAGGTGGGTCCGAGATGAGCACAGTAAAATCTTTGTTGTATAAATTTGTGCTACTAGGGCTCATCGGCACAATTCCAGCCACAACGAGTTCAAATTTACTCTCGTTGACTTCCATACACAGTGGTGGTATTGTAAGAGTAAAATTAAAAGGATTTCCAATTCGTATAAATTCTCCAGATATATTACGACAAGTCCTGTTTTGATCACAACTATACCACCGTTGAAGATTCAAGTTATTAAAAGCATTGACGAAATTAAATCTAGCAATTTCCTGTTTACATTTGCACACACTGGTCGAGTCAAACCTGAGTCTAGTATTGAACGTCACCGGGTCACCTCTGAATACTTCAACCGTTTCAACACAAGATGAGCCCTCTTCTGTCACCATACACGACTCGAATTCAACAGGATCTGAAACGAAAAAAACAGTTGATAATTAATTGCTACCTAGCCAGATACTATATACACTGTGATGTAGTCAATTTCAATGTCCGATGCATCTACATTATAATACATATATCAAAGTATTATTCTGGACGGATTTTGGACTACAAACAAACCCTAAAATACATTTAGTTATTAGCTTACTTATCACTAGCACACAGAATGTCATCGCCTCTGGTCCAGTACATCGGTACAGCCCTTCATCTTGAGGCTGCAAGTTGATGATTCGGAGTGTATTACCACTGACCGTATATTTACTGCTGTCACCAGTGTTAAACGTTATGAAAGTTGCGCTCATATCCGTAGCTGCGCTCACATCCGTAGCTAACTTTCTCTGAGTTAGAGTCTCTCCAGGAGGACAACGCAGATCGACGTCAGAAGCAACACCTCGCTCCTCCACTTGCATTATGTAGGGGAAAACATCAAGTTCAAGCATGCAAACTATGTACTTGCACACCGGAATCAATCTAGAGACAATTAAAGCCACAAAGTAACATGTGAAAAATGCTCAGCATACCAGGTTTCGTGTGTGGGGAAGGGGAACTTTGATATACAGGTGATTAATATATTCATCCAAAGAGGTATTCTAGGAAAATATGAATTTTGTAAATGTACCACTGACTAGGTAAAGAGTAAGAAACTGAATACAAACATGTTAGTAGCTATCGAGCAGCTAACCTGTAGCTTTATCACACTCAGTTTTAAATGCCTGATCAGCACAATCACAAGACTGTGCAAGTGTGCCTGCCATCCAGCACAGTAAGCAGAGCAGTCCCAAAACCTGTCTGTTGAACATCGTGACCTGTGTGAACAACAACACAGCTCTAATTATCGCAGCATAGTTCACAACAATCACTTGTGATGTCCATTATCTAACACTGTATGGACAGCCCCAGGAGCACATGATTACCATAACAACCGTGCACTATGAAAATAGTTAGAGTTACTGTTTATTGTCGAACACTACACAATGAACCAAAGAAATGAAAGTATTTGTGTTACAAGCAGGAATTATGCACATTGTGAAATAATTTGCAACTGTACTATACAGTCAAATTGAACGAAAGGTTTCTATTTACTGTGTGTGTGTGTGTGTGTGTGACGAAATGCTACGCAATACAATTAATACAATTGCCCTGTACAGGAAGTACGAACAGACATAAACAAATATTAAACACACTCATGACATGATCATTTCAACCACAAGCATGCCAAAGTCATTACTCTGACATACTAACAGGCACCACTGGGAATATTGGTCTACAATACTTCAGGAGAGGAGTTGTATTAATAGGTGCACACTCCCACTGAGTCAATACCTCTAGCTATGTAAAGATACAGCAAGTCCGACATAGCTTGGCACTCACATGTAATTGTCTGGCTTAAACTGATTAACGTATAAAAAAACATTATGTGGTGCTGCTATAAAATAATACCATAAGACCTCGATTTAAGGCGACACTTTAAATAATTACAAAGCCAGAGGTCGGTTCTTTTAGAGGTTGAAAATTATGTTGAAGTCCTGGTGTCGCATATTAGTCTACTTGCCTCGATTTTAGGCTGCTTAAATATGTATTTTCTAGTGGGCTAGAATTGAGGTTAGGGTGTGGCTACATTTACCTCCATTTAGGACGCGACATTAAAAATTAAATTAATTGTCAACACAGCAGCTGTCGCTACTTTTAGAGGTCAGAAAATTGCCTTGTCCATGGAGTCTCGAGGGTGTCGTATATTTGGAGGGTTGCCTTAAATTGAAGTCTTACGGTAATTATGGGCGGAAATGTCCAAGTGGCACTTTAAATTCAGACGATTTATGCGATACACTTGTATCTATACTCTTCTCAAAACAAAGCTCCCTAACAGGCTTCAAAAATACATTGACACTTTTCTGGAGAAGGTATAAACAAACAAACACTCAATCTACTGAACCATAGCTAGTGTGCAACTCCATTGTAAATGGTTCATCTACAATTCACCGGTAGTGTAGTGTGGGGTTGTGCACATCCTATAACACCTCTACTCAACCATTAACAGATATAATTCCAAGAGAACTATTCCCATCATTTTCACACCTTTCTCTGATTTATGGTGACCCCCTCTCACATTGTAGCTAGACACACAACTCACTTTGCTCAGCCTGTCTCTTGAGTACGTACACACGTCGTTCTTCGATTCTTCATATACCGTATAGCGCGAAATTTTCGAGGCACTTATATTTCGTGGATTGGCCTCTAAAAACCATTTCGTTGCACAATGTTCGCGGAATAGCTGCTTACCGGAAGCCACGCCTTTAAATCTTTGCATGATAGCAGGTAATTCTAATTAAAGAACACTTTTTGTGGACTTAATTTTCGTGTAGAATTCTAACCCACGAAATCCGCGAAAATTAAGCCCCTCGAAAATTTCGCGCTATACGGTACAAGTTATAGTTATACCACACCCATACATGTAATATCTAGCCACCGGCTGGGAAATACCCATACAGACAAATGATATTCACTGACACGGCATTCTTGGAACCACAATAAGAGTTCTTGTTAGAACTTTAATGCTATAGCTAGCTATAGGTGCGTAGCTATATTAAATAGCTAGATAATGCCTGCACTACTGCATACTCAAATCCTGCCAGCTGCATCTCCTCATGCAAAGATTGTGTTAATTACTACAGCTGTAAAACACACACACAGTTAGCTTTACAGTGAGGCATTCATGTTTAACCGCTATTTTAATCGATTGGCAAAAATTAAACAGAATTAAAACAGAACATTAAAATATCGGCATGATAATTATAGGGTAAGTATAGGACAATCATTCGACATCATTTTTTCATAGTGAAAGTTAATAGTCTGTTGTAGTCATTTCTTCCCTGAGGCCATATGCACTGTTCTCAGTTGTTAGAGGGTCTACCTGACGGAAGGTTGACATAGCGATGAGGGGATTCAGTGGGCACAATGTCTGCCAGAAAGAAAACCGTAAAACAGTTTTAGTGATATAGCATCCAAACATAATAATTATTATTTTAGATCATATTTTACAGTAGAGGTAAGGTGAACAATCCAAACAATACGATGGACGAAAACTAAATAGAGTAATAGTGTACATGCAGTCTTCCAAGACTCCGGGAAGTGCACTTCATCACACTCTATATGGATCCTATGGGATTAATTTAACAGAAAGACTTATAGCAATCTCTGATTCTGTATGTACATTTAAGTCAGTGAAGATGGCATGTAACAGAGACAATAAACATATAGATAAGAAAAGACTAAACTTACTAACTGTGATCGTCAATGACAGTGACGATGGGAGGTAAACATGATTATAATATACTCACTGCATTCTTACCGGACATTGGAGTGAACGAGTTGATGACAGGGGCAGGAGAATTGTCCCCCTCAATAACGAAACGATCAGTGGAGCACTCTTGCATCACCTCACAACTATACCTCCACCCACACCACCCACATGCGAACTCTGACCCTATTCTGGCCGCAATACATTCTGAACATCCACTGGCCAAATCACGACAATCATACAGCGTCACTGCATGTGTATTTTATGGTGTACATGTAATGAATGACAAAATTATACTACAAAAAATTTAGTTCATAGAATACCCAAATGTATCTAGATTAAGGGTGCTGTGAGCAAACGGCAGGTTAACACGAAACAGAAAAACAGACGGGAACAGAAAAAGCAAACAGCCCGACCTTGAGAGTTGAGAATGATGGGTTTAATGGTATACCAACCCTCCCCATTTCATCTATTGCATTTAAAGTCAAGTATACACTGAACATTGGGGCCATGCCGATATAAATTTATGACTTACATGGACTGCATGTCGCATGGTGGATCGACGTAACAGTACTTGGTTTGGCTTTACTATAGATACCGTAGACGCGCGCGTTATATTATAAGCGGAGGCACCTATAATCCCACAGGAACGACATGTCAGCGCTTAAGAGCGCCTAATAGAACCTTTTAGTGTGCGCCATTTAGTGAAACGCAAAACTTGTGCGCTCAATGCCATTAACAATGGCTCTTTTGCAGCTGCTGAGCTTACCTTCACTTTTGACAGTATGTTAGCAGACACAACATATATAAATCAGTTTGGAGACCTGCTGTAGGATAGACTACTGCTAGAGCTGATTACTAAATAAAGAGTAATTCAGTAAGGATCAAGACACAGTTGGACCTAATTAAACTTAACAATGAATGGCGCCTAATAGCGCGCGCATATACGATTTTGTATATATCATACTGTGCTTGAGGGAGGCCTCATGCATGTTGTCCTTTTTCCTGCATGTGCTAGCAGGAGTTAATTCATACCGATTAGCTGATGAATGCATGGGGATGGTGGGAATGGGAAACCTCAAATCCTCTAGCATTATGGTTCTAGCAAATTATGCTCAGGCATTAGTATAGATATCAGTGTGCATGTGTGCGTGTGTGTGTTTGCGTGTTTACAACTCACCTTGATTGACTGTCACACTAAATATCTTCCAGAAATACCTAAAATCGTTTCGCCCGGTTGCCTCAATTCACTTGCCACATAAATGAGCTGAGCACTGTCACTTGCATTTAGTTGTAGCTCAACTTTAAAGTCATAAAATAAAGAGCTTTGTCAATTCACAACAACTCCATTTTTATTAGGACAATCGCTGTTGATCATCACAATTATACAGTATGGAGTTGATTGGGGTTTCCAAGCGTATTGTAAATATGTTGATGTCTTCTCTGCAGTTGCAACACCCACCTGGAGAGTACATGATTCTAGTATCCAGGGTAACTCGTCCCTCTGTGACATTTATTTCTTCGTAGCAGCTGTTGCTACGTGATACCACACCCGGGCTGTACGTGAATGGATTTGGTGGGTCACAAGTAGCAAAACGAGCCAAACCTGAAGTAGAGTACAATTTAGTAAACTATGGATGAATGAATGAGGTATTAGATTATCATTGAACAACACTGTTTAATTGTATTTCTATATACTGCTTACCGCTGACTACCACACAAGATATTGGTAACACATTCCCTTCAGCATTGGAGCAAGTGTACAATCCCTCATCACCAGGCTGGACATTGTTTATTCGCAGAGTTTGGTTGTTGATAATTACCACCATCAGGGTCAATAGCCTCTCCGTTGGGATCTCCATCACACGAATGTTTGAATACTCTGAAAGTCAGTGCAGCAGCAGAAAGATCACATTGCAATACAACAGAATCTTCAACCATGCAGATACTCTAAAGAGGAATCAAATGCAAAATTTAATGAGTGTTGCAAGCTGCGCTGTGCTAATGCCTCTCGCCATGTTATGCTTTCGCTCTAGAGTATTATAGTAGGGAGAATAAGTTTTTTCTATAATATTAAAATTTACATTTGAATTTCATGCAAAGAAAGAGTGTTATAATCATATCTATCTGACTTGTGTGCATGCATCTATTGTATATGCAGGGGCGTAGGCAGGAATTTGAGGAAGGGGGGGCTGAGCTGTTAGGGCGCCAGAAACTACTTCGCGCGGAGCGCCGAAATGTTTCGTCTACCGGAAGCCACACCCCTAATTAATGACTCATTTCCGGGAAGTGAACTCTATATCCTGCCAACAATCAGCTAGCTAGTAATAATTATAGCTATAATACTTTTAGTCTACGTGGATGACGCCTGGCAAATTCATCAACAATGTCTTCATCAGTACTCAGGCTGGCAATACTAGAGCTTGCCCTTGAGAAGTAGCGGTCCAGTTTCTGTGACATGTTGCTGCTTTCAATCAACCTTCTCAATCAACCTCTGTGGTAGATTATTAATCAGTTGCACATTGCGCATGTGCAAAGAAATAGCCACACCTTGCTTCAATTAATAATACTGCTAAAAGCTAGCTAGCTAGCCGTACGTAGCTAGCTAGCTTAGTTGCACTAAAGAATTAAAGTTACTAGTATAGTATAGCTAGCTCTTGGACATGCTGTTTGTCTGCCACTAATCTATACCAGTAATTCCCAGGCTGAAGACTCATCAGAGAAGGTGGGGCTCTTAGTGTGGTTTTTGCAGAGAAAGGGGGGGCTCCAGCCCCCAAAGCCCTCCCCCTCCCTACGCCCCTGATATGGTATCAATGAAGTATTCTGTGGCTTACCAGGACCTCAAGAAAGATGAAATTAGATCCACTGGAATAAGCTGGGTGTGTCGATCAAGTTCACAAAATAATGGCTACTAAATAGCTAGCTGCTTTAGCAGCTCTTTTCTGACTCTTGTAGCTAGCTAACTAGCGCTTTAGTGCAAGGCTAACTAATAGAAACTTTGTGCAAACAAAAGATGCTACGAAAGATTCTGAAGAGGTTGCAATAACCTTCAACGTGAGTCAATAACTTGAGAAAGAAGCTTTAGTTTGCTAATCCACAAATCAAAATCCAAGAGAACTTGACGTGGCTAGAAGCCTATAGAAGCTGTTAGTTTTCGTCGCATTGCAACTGTTGAGCAGTTACAGCTACTCTGTCTACATAATAGTTAGACACTGTTTAGGAAGTTTCTACATGATTTAGAAGCCCAAAGGGCTGGTTGTAGTATCCCGAACGCAGTGAAGGTTCTACTAGCCCTGAGGACTTCTAAATCATGTGGAAACTTCCTAAACAGTGTCTAAGCATTTTAGATCATAGCCTCGATCCCAGGCCGAGTTTTCGCTTTTATAACGGTTAGGCGAACAACTGGTTCGCCTAACCGTTATAAAAGCGAAAACTCGGCCTGGGATCGAGGCTATTTAGATCATAGCAACCATGAGTATTTAGCCAATCAGATTTGAATGTTCTTATCTAATCTTTGCTACATGATCTTCTAAGTAAGTACATGATTAAGCCAATCAAATTGCAGTATTTATGGCAAACATGATCTAAAACTAGACACTATACTCTGAAGGGAGTATGTGGTTATAAAATCACGTATAGATGTATACCATTTATTTGTTTTCCCAGGCAATGGTTCACCAGATTGGTGCAGCCTGTGTTAATAGGTCCCCCAAGCCTGTCAGGATCATAGCATTGCAATTGCTGGCTACAGACGAGTTGAAGCACACACACAGACAGGTAGAGAACTCCTAACGATACTCTTTGCAGCATCTGAAAGAAGTTACATATAATTATATCGAGTATATACACCGACTTTATTGTACTACAAAAAATTATAGTGATTGTAACTCAACTGCCCCATGCATGCAGGCCAATGAATAAATTGTTGTTAGGGTAAAGCCCTCGTTAATTAGTTAGTGGCTTCACAATTAACCTACATATAAGAAAGGGCCTTTCCCAATGAATGTGAGTTGGATGTGTGAAACAAACAAGTCCTGAATATCACCAGAACTGGGATGAGTGCATGTATGTGATTGCATTGCAAATGCGAAGAGACGTTTTGTAAATGCATGATCTTGGGTCTGGTGCATTAAGGTTGCATATCATGGGGGGTAATTTTATTAACTTATTCAGAGCCCAGAATGTGTTAAAAATAAATATTGGCAAGATATAATTAGCTAAAATTCTACAGCAACAGTTATACATGCTACTACAGAGCTAGCTATAGATCCATGTGGTTTAAATACATGACTTTTGTGCCACATAATTGTATATACAAGCAGCAGAACTCACTGTTGGTATAATGATATGTCCTCCTAGGAGCCAGGTACCCGATAGTGCAGTGGAGGTTAGCTGTTCTGTTCTAGCACACACTGCATGCATGTACATACATAAAATGTGACTAATCTTATATATAGATCCAACTTAATTAAGCAGGGAATTATAAGTCATAATTTCCAGGAAATTACCTGAGGATACTAGATCTATTACATGCAACTGATGTAATGTTTCTAGTCTAGTTAGCCGATAAAAAATGGGTTCTAAATCAGTTAAATCATGTGCGTATCAATGCAGCCATGAACTGTTTACAACCCATTCAGTAGATTCTTGTGTCCAATCGCTAAGCCTCAATAGGTCAATGGGCATGGTCTAAAGAGTGCAACTGCAGCAAAGGACGTCGATTCCACAACGCGATGTGTTGCTTGATTAGCTCTTTGACGGCTGAAAAATCTGGCATATATAGTCTCACTCTTTTTGCTGTTCTTGCATTGAATTGTTGCTAAGGGGAAGTCCTTTTATATAGTGCTGCCATCACGTAGTATATACCACACCTATATACGTAAACTCGGAGGATATGGACCCAATTATCCTTACATACCCCTCGACTACGCCTTGGAGTAACCATGGTAGTGGAGGATATAATTATGGGTGCCGCATATCCTCCTCGTAGGTGCGGTATATCCTATACTCATAGGTATACCAGCTCTTGTGTGTTGGGACATGATAACTCATGCCCATGCACGTATACTATAACTATAGCAGCGAGAGCTAAGCCTGGTCTAGAGTTACACCCCCATTGCTCACTGTGGTCAGACATCAAGGAATGAAGTACTGTTGTATACAGGATGCATCAATATGGCTGGATGATAATATTGATAATACCCAGGATGTGGTGTGTTTTTCCTAAAGCACCCACCACCGTATAGACCCCTTGCAGTGATGCAATTATAAATTATGTCATGAATGTCATAAGAATATTGGACATCTTGGTGTAGCAGACTTTTACATAGCCTCGTTCTTTTACAGATAATCATATGAAATGACCTAGTAAAAAATAGCATGAAAAGATACCAAGACCAAGGTGGCGAGAAGATGTACGTACCTGGACCAGCTAGATATCAATATTGGGCTAGACCCTATCAAGCCTTTTTCCTTTGTCTCCTTGACTGGAGATGACGCTTGAGAGTTAGAAAAAGGTCTTGTCTTTATCCCTACCACTAGGAATTCCATACAGTATAGCTGCAGTGGCGTAGCCAGGATTTTGGGAAGGGCAGAATAGATTAACAGATCACAGTGATTCAAGCTAAGTTCGAGTTGATAGAGCACAAAAGGGGGGGGAGCTCTAGCCCCGCCAGCCCCTCTGCCTACGCTACTGAGCTGGTTTCTCTTTTAATTCCAACACCATGTTAGTGTTAGTCAATTAAACCCCAACTCTATACTTCTATACTGTACAACCTGCTCTGTGTCTGTTAATTAGATTAGAGCCATATGGAAGCAAGGTGCATGTTGGGGACAGCCACAGTGTGATCAATGCAAAATCACCATGCTTACTATGTATTAAAACTGCACAATCTGTTTGCAAGTGTGCACCAAGATGGTGGCTATCAAAACGTGACGTCAGAACTACGCCTACTACAAGGGGTCTATAGAAACTGTATCCTCGGTGGTTTCCTGGGGGTTAGCGTGGAGAATTACGGTTGGAATCCTGCAATCTGATTGGTCCAGTAGGTAATGAACCTTGAAATTATTATGCATAACTCATTACATTCCAATTCTATGTCTGTATGCAAACAACAATTAAGACAGGGATTTGTGCATAAAATGATGTTCAAGGAGCAGCAGCTATCCCAGAGTCATTTTCTCGAAGGATGGTATTTTATTAATACTAACTTATGGATCAGCGATCAGCGATCCCAGTGGGATGCCGGCTTAATAGCTTGAAATTAACCACCAAGCCTAGTGGTTTTCAATGTATACATAGGCTGCTATGGAGAGCAGTCTAGGTGGGTTAACTCAGCTACTATAGTTGATAAGATCTACATAGGAACTATATATACATGGCATATTATGAGAAACTGAGTGCCTCAGAGGAGGTATACTATGGGAATCAGTATTCCTAGTGCGCATGCGCAAGCCTTGCCATCTACAATACAAAGGATACTAAGACACTACATATACATGTAGTTGATAAGATCTACATGGGAACTAAAAGTCTATTTGCGTTGAGTTCGACCCCGGAAGTATGTGGTCAATTATGGCTTCATTTATGCTTTATGTGGTGGACAAGTATGCCTGAGACTTCTACATGGAAAATGCTAACTTTTAGCTAGTTGGAGCTTACCAGCTCTACATCATATAGATATATAGAAGTGCTTTTTAGCAAGGAATCCAATGCATGGTATATAATTATGACAAAGTTATGAACAACTTTATGAAAGTAAATCTCAGACTTCATGCAGTGCATGTGTACCGGTACGAAGTTACAGAACAGTATAGGCTGCGTATGTGATGTAGAATTCCTTAGACTGTTAGTCAGTAGATCTACATGAGACTAGAGCACTGCACTGCTGTAATAATTATTATAAACACCACTTATAGTCAAGTGGATCTGTTCGGAACTGAAGGGAAAAATGGGAAAAGCAAGCTAAATTTTAGTCTTTACTATGCTAGGTAGGCTTTCGTCTTCGGTGTCATGTATTGTACTGATTACGGCTGGAAAACACACACATGCAGTTAGCTTTACAGTGAAACACTTGCATTCATGCGTAACATGATCGTTTACATCATAAAAAAATAACAATTTGGCAAATTAAATTAATAGGTAGGATAAGTATAGGACAACCATTCGACCTTTACCACTATGTCATAGTAAAAGTATCAATTTAATTGTTTGTTGTAGTAATTTCTTCCCCGAGGCCGTATGCACTGTTCTCAGTTGTTAGAGGGTCTACTGACGAAAGGTCGCCATAGTGATGAGTGGGCGTCAGCGTGGGCACGTTGTCTGCCAGAAAGAAAACCGTAAATAGTAATGAAGTTTATTGATATAGCATCCAAACATAATTTTAGATGAAATCAAACCATATACAGTATGCACGTACATACATAGGGGCAGATCCAGGGTCAGTTCGCTGGGTTCATAAACCACCCTAGTTTATACCCTACTAGATCTATATTGAACTTACTGATTCGAGCAAGCTAGCTAGCTATATACTGTCAGTACAAAGTTCTCTCTGCACGAAAAGAGGGTGGGGCTGGCTACTGCTGAGTCAGCTAGTCTAGGTCAGGCACATTTTCACCATGGGTACCTAAAACTCCATTTCACACTGATTATCGATTATTGATCATAGTTAGCAGTATTACTAAACAGAAAGGTACAGTCTTTTAGCCAATAAATTATAGCATATATACAGGAAGACCGACGCACATCGTTAAATTGTGTCTACACTTACTGAGATTGTCGCCGAGGCCATACGCACTGTTCTCAGTTGTTAGAGGGTCTACTGACAGAAGGTCGCCATAGTGATGAGGGGATTCAGTGGGCGTCAGTGTGGGCACATTGTCTGCCAGAAAGAAAACCATAATAATGTAGCATTCAAACATAATTTTAGCATACAGCATGCACGTACACAGGGGTGGATCCAGGGTCAGTTCGTTGGGTTCTACGAATCACCCTTCCAGTTAGTTCATACACAATACTAGATCTTACTGATACGAGCAAGCTAGCTATAGCTATACTGTCATGACAACACAGTACATCTTTCTGCACGAAAGAGGGTGGGGCTGGCTACTGCTGAGTCAGCTAGTCTAGGTCATCACATATTCACCATAGGCGGCTAAAACTCCTACTACAATTTATGATGAGTCTTTATGGGATTAGATATTAATAGTTAGCAGTATACTAAACAGAAAAGTACAGTCCTTTAGCCAATGACATATACAGGAAGACCTACGCACATTAAATTGTGTCTACACTTACTGAGTTGCTCCTCTTCTAGATTGTTCCCGAGGCCATAGGCACTGTTCTCAGTTGTTAGAGGGTCACCTGACGGAATATCGTCATAGCCATGAGGGACTTCAGTGGGCGGGGGTACGTAGTCATATTCTATAGTAGAGGTAACGAAACATTGTTGACATAGCCAATCCAAACACTACACGATGAACTCAAAGTAAATAGCGTACAATACTATAAATGTGCAGTCAGAGTCTGGCTGCACCAAGACTCCAGGAATTATATAGTGCACTCCATCACAATCTTATAGGCTAACAGCTAGAAGGGTAACAGTGAATCTACAGAAAACTGACTTACTGTACTCCTCCTCCTCTTGACTGGTGTCCACCAGCACCATACCGAGCTCAGTATAGCCAGCGATGGCTATCAGTAGCCTCTCCACAATGGAGGACAGTTGTAAGAAGGTTGGCCTCTCCTCTGGGTCCTCCCTCCAACACTTACGCATCACCACAGAACTGGGTGAGGGATATACGGTCAGTTGGAAGTGAAAACCCAAAATCCAACGTAACTCTCCTAAGAGCTTGTACAATTACGAGGGCCTTGCAATGCACAGACTCTCTGCATGAGGTAACTGTTTTGCTGGGGACATAATTATATACATGTAGTAGAATGGTACTGAATCACATGACAACCCTCCCCCTTCAATCAGCCGACTCCAAGAGGCCGGGGTGGGGAGAGCTTGCAAACATGCAGTACTCAACCAGAGGAGGTCCGACATGATCACGTGATCCAGTTTTTAATTATATTCTTGTTATATTTACATTCATTTTCCCGTGTGCATAATTATGTTTGCTTATCAGAATGAAATCATGCTGTAAAACTTCTAAAACTTTACTTGTCTACAATATTATATCTGTAGTGCAAAACAACTCATGTTTCTTCCTTCTGTATTGCATAAACTAACTACAGTAGTACCAAGGGCGTATGAAGAGAAGAGGGCATGTAACTCACAATGTAAACTGTGTATGCGTCAAAAAACTGATGAGTCATGATCAGCAGGATATGCTATATTTAGCCAACCGCCCACTAGAGGAGGTTAGTCAAGATTAATTAAGATTCACGTGAGCTTATGTTTTCTATGTAAAAACTCTAAACCCATCCAAGCTGCTGAGTCGGCACTTTTTATCTACTTTCTTCCATTAGCTCGTTTATCTCTCTTGTATAACATCTCCTGTTAGTTTATGAGTCGTAGTAGTTTAACACTATGATTGCTATACCTGCTACATCAAGACAGGAGTCAAAGAAACCAAGGATTTGAGGCAACAACTCAAAGTTTGTGGTTTCTGGCTTGTTGCTTCTAGTACGACTATGCTACTCACTTTCTAGTGTCACTGAGCATTGTTAGCATCATTTACTACTAGTATAGAGAGCTACAATCATCTGCAGTATGTTTGCTTAGCTAGCTTAGCTACAATATATAGCTACTTTCTCTGTAAGTTTCCGTATATCTTCACCGTGCACGCACAAAAACGGTGCGCATGCAATGCATTCTTTACTATTTTTAGATATAAGACCCCGCCCATTTGTTTTCTAATAGATAGTAGTTGCATGCCCTCTTCTCTTCATACGCCCTTGGTAGTACTAGATCTATACTAAACTAAAGGGCGGCTTAGATTCAAAACTAAGTACTCTTTATGGAATGTTCATTTCCTGTCGTACCTCTTCTGGTACTCAACCATGCAGGCACTGTCACAATACATACAAACTCGGTGCACTCACATCTCGGTGGCACATGCTGCGTTGAGAGGTCTGTCTAGTCTCCGCCCCTCCTCCAGCAGCTGAATGAGAGACAGCGGGTCCACGGCAGGGTAGGGGGTCCGTCCTCCATTGAAGATCTCCCACACAGTCACACCACACGACCACTGGGCACAACAAATAAGTATACATGTCATGATATTGAGAGCAACAATATTATTGTTAGTACATTTGGGTGAAAGCAAACAATGCTTATATAAATGAAGCATTATAAGCCTGTGATCTTAGGCTGTATGGGCGAGTAAATTGTCTCCCCGAACAAATTACTCCGGAGCATAGTGTACTCAACCAGGGTAAAGTGTCTCCTCTCTTTTCTAAACGGGTATGCATACAACAAAACCTGCATGCTGCAAAATTAACTGCACAGAAACTAAACAACAGCAATAGTTTGAAGAGAGCTAGGACAGAGCAATGTGTCCGGGGGACACTTTTGCTCCGGAGTAATGTGTCCATGCAGGCCGGGGTAACACCTTGCACCAAGTGGGCCGGAAGAATTGGTCCTAGGGGAACAATTTTACTCTGTCCAGGGGGGAAATCTACTACGGGGGGACACTTTACTATGTGACAGTTACAGGTCTACCATACACACTGACTCACCACATCAGTCTTCTCCGTGAAGACGGCATCGTTAAGACTTTCCAAGGCCATCCATTTGTAGGGCATCTTCACATTGACTCGATAGTTCTGTCTGAAGTAGCCGGTAGCATAGACGTCCTCAGCCAGACCAAAGTCCCCCACCCTGATGCACCCTCCCGAGTCCAGCCTATATATAGGAATGTACAAGATGAAACCACACTGAAACATACAGTCATGTTGAATACATATATAACGAGTGTATTATTGACATTGGACACAATCCAATGAAAGTTCTCAAAACTGTATAATTATAGTATAGTGATGTATAAAACAAACTATGGATGAGTATACAGTCAATCTTTAACTCACATGCAGTTTCTGGCTGCAAGGTCTCGATGGACAAACTTCTGCTCGGCCAAGTAGGCCATTCCCAGTGCTATCTGATGGCATATCTTTAGAAGCAGTTTTCTCACTGCCAGAATCTGTAGAGAAAGGCATAAAATCATTTGGTGGTGCCGTGATCATTAATCTCTGTAAAATTCAGCAACACACAACTCTTTGTTTGAGACTACTCATTAACTATCCACGAAGAAATTATCTTTACACTTTAAACTCACAGCTATATAGTCGCTAGAGAGATACGTATTTCCATACCCTTAACACACACACCTGATCAATCTCGCAGTCATCATCCAGCTCAAGGTTATTCCTCTCTCTCTTGAGGTAGTCGAAGAGGCTCCCGTTGGCCATATATGGCATCACTATGGCAATGCCGGGGCCAGCATCGAGACACACCCCAATCAGGGACATGACATGGGGATGGTCAAAGTCCTGCATCTTGTTCACCTCACACACCATGCTCTGAACATCTGACATTGAGAACAGACCTACACAGGGTAGACAATGATTAACTGAGTGACTCATCACGAATACAATTATTAGTAGTTGGCCAGAAATTGTGTAGGGTTCTGATAACAATTCTCAATAATATTATAGTTATAACCTCTCGAAAAATGCTGGGGCTGACAACATGCATACTAGGTGTATCAAGTTATAATTACATATATATGATGTCACCTTTTAATGTCTTCACGGCCACTCCCTGTATAGGTACATGGTTCCAGTCTGTCAGGACTCCCTTGTACACAATGCCAAATTCACCTGTATAGTGATATCGCATAAATTAAGTAAAATACACATTTTGTTTACCTTGTCCTATTGCAGTACTAGAGAGCTTCAATTTTGAGGCTGGTATTTTGAATGAGTCTGGGATGGACTCAGCAATTTCATTGAGTTCTGATTCTGTAGGTCAATGAAGATTGCTGCATGTAACAGAGACTATAAATATGTAGCTAAGAACGTACTAACGAGTGCAGTGTTGCCATCCAATACCTCTTGAGTTATCCTGTGAGTCATATGTACAACGGTATAAAAATGATAGATACATAGCAATACTTACCCAGTAGCCACAAGCTCCATGTTTTGTTGGTGCGTAGCAATTGACACTGACTTCCTTCGAGACTTTATATAGAAGCAGATGACAACTAATATCAGTACACACACGATCAGTACACCAATGATGATGATGACACTAAAAGGGATGATGATATTCAGAGGAAGTCCAGTAGTCACAGGAACTCCAGCAGTCACAGGAGCTGCAGTAGTCACAGGAACTTCAGTAGTCATAGGAAGTTCACGGTACATTAATCGCTGATCCAGTACTTCAGCGATGTTTCTCCCAACGGTCACCTGAAGGGACAGTGCCATGTGACACAAAGTTACAGTTTATTAGTCACTCACATTTATGATAGCTGGGTTTTCCCCTCCTGGTGGCTCTGAGGGAGCAGTACAGAAGATCCCTGTCAAGCTACTAGGTGTCTTGACACACTCCTCCCCTCCCACTGTCACACGTATCTCACTGGTATCCACTGAGTCGAGATTATCACCCTGGATACACGCACGATAACAATAGGGTCAGTATACTGGACAAGACATACCACAATATGTATGATGGCCGCCATGCCAGTGATGACATCTTGAGAAGAATTCAGACTGAAGTTGGATGGATCTGATTGGACGGTGATGAGGAAGAGTGCGGGTGGGACATCATCAAACATTAGAGCATAGTTCAATGCAGTCGGTGAGGTCTCCGACAGGTCAGGAGTGTAGCATGTAAGGGTGGTAATGTTCACAGTAACACTGCAGATGGTACCCTCTCCCAAAGTGCAGTTGCTCCTCTGTAGGGGAGAGTATAAGTACATCGTATACAGTATAGACTCTCGTTAATCCAGTCATGCTTGGGACAGTGCAGTTTGGCCGGAATAGCGAGGTGGCTGTATTTCAGGCGCGGCTTAAAAATGACCTTACCTCAAATCTAAAGACTAATTTTGCGGTTCTTGTCTCAAAGATAATGAAGGATAATGAATCATTCTGCTCTCTATTTAAGTGTTAGATACCAAACCACACCCAAAACGTCATATCCGGCCGTAACAAACGTACATTGAAAACCTAGTTTGGGGCAGCCAGTACTGGCCAGTATACGGAATAGCGAGTGGCCGCATTTAAGGGTGAGTTTTGTGCAGTAAATTAACATCTAGCTAGCAATCCGTGCCAAACCAAATGGCCGGTATATTGAGGTGGCTGTATTTCAAGAGTCTACTGTATCACTTTGTCATGGTAAAAGCATGTACAGTCTCTTCCGTGTTATGTATAGGATATACCACACCTAAGTAGGTGTGGCATATCTGACTTATACCACGTGACCGCAGCACTATAAAAGGACCTCCCCCTAGCAACAATTCAATCACGATGCAGACTGCAAAAAAGAACAAGACTATGCCGGATTTTGCAGCTGTCAAAGAGCTAGTTGAGCAACATGTTTACTCCTACAGATGCTCAAGAGCTTCCTTGGTCCAAGCGTTGACCATTCGACGACCCTTACTGGAGTTGCAAGCTCTTCTTGAATAAAATGTATCTAAACCGCACCCATGGACCCATGGAAGCTTAGCCATCTTGTTGGAGAGCACCTTCCGTGTTTCTGCCGTCGCTTTGAGTCTTAGTACCGTCAAGCATGGCTCTTTTCTCTTTGCTTACTTTCTTGAACAAATGAAAAAACAAAAAAACAACTTGAAAAACTGTGCATGCCTGGGGCTGTATGCTAATATTCTATATATCCTACAGCTGTTGACCAATGAGATCAATTTGTGGTGACGTAAGTGTGGTATAAATGGTTTTATTACACGTTGGTCACATAGACTCAAGGCACAAGTTAGTGTGATAAAACACATGATTATAGCATGATAATGCTTTCATACAACCAATCGGTCTCATGCTATATATTTGTGAGGACAATAAAAAAGCCACGAACATTTTAGTAACTGTGTTTATTTAGTTTTACTGCTCTCGGCAAAATTTACAATTGCGAATTCATGATTCATTAATGAATGTTTAGACGCATGACATTAGATCTACTCGCTATATACGGTAGTTGCTGGCTTACCAGAGTAACCCCCATTGGTTGGTAGACCTCCAACACAGGCTGTTGTACCACATTAAAGAATAGTCCAGTAAAGGTCAGCGCGATGCCTCCGCTGGAAATCGTGTTGCTAGGAGACACACTAATCACATTGGGGTTGTTAAGATAACTGAAGACTAGCCCAGGATTTCTGATTCTGGCAGCATCAATGGACACCACCACCATTGCATCAGAGGCGAAGCTTGATGCTGTGGTAGTGCAACGAATCTCATGAGACTGGATAGATCTGCAGGGAAAGATTTGAGAGCCAGCTACAGTGTTTAATATGGTCACTTACAATATATTACAGACAGAGCTTGATCCACTGATGTCTAAAGAAACGCTAGTGTCCTGCTGATTACCCACGTCCAGTCTAGTCCCACTCACAGCCACTGTGGTCCCCCCGGCCATGGGTCCAAAGGTCGGAGTCACACTGTTCACAGTAGGATCCACAGCAGTGAAGGAACCTGCGTTTACGATGGCATCTCTAGAGCCAATGGTGAGAGAAACGTTTTTGGGGCCTTCAGTTGTTAAGTTGGTGGTCTCACAGACAAATTGGCGCCCTGGCATGTAGCCAGTATTTACGGGAGTGCAGGTCACACCTCCTAATATAAGAGTGGAGTTCTGAATGTCGGCAAAGGTCACTCCGAGGTCAGTGCCGTTCACAGTGATTTCTGTACCACCCTCAACTGGTCCTGTAGGGGGAGGTGTAAGTCAGGATAATGCCAATTCATACAATAACACTCAAGGTTAACAGCGAAACCTCCCTTCTCTAAAGAAGCAACCACCTGCTATAAAACTGTCAAGAACTCGGGTCTAGATTGAAACAACCTCTCAGGAACTACTCTGCGTATAACGATCCGCTTTTTTTTTATCAGCTTTATAAAGCAATTAAAAGTATTTCCAAGGCCAAATACACACTCTCACAAGAATGCAAACGTCACAAATACTGATGTGCCACTGACCACGCGCTAACTAATTTACTGCACAAAATATTATAGACCCTCGAGCTGGTATAAGTACATCACTGGCGGTCTGTTCTCGAGGCTAAAGTAATAACAATAATTCATAGCACATCTCAACTAAGAACACCTCTGTATAACTTTCCCCAATGGTGTCTGTTGAAATATTGAGGTTCTACTGTATTATTGTCTACATCCTACAGGAAGCATGCTTCAAATATTTCAGGGATAAACACTAGCTTCCTCTACACTACAAAGACAGCTAGCTAGTACATTCAATGTGCTTGTACGTATATACTTAGTCTATAGTCTACATGTATATACTGTGATCGTCAATGACAGTGACGATGGGAGGTAAACATGATTATATATGTGACAGGGCCTAGGAAAACAACCCTTATGGAGCAAACTAATTAATTGTATTTTATTGCTTAAATAAAGCAGTGCTTAAGCTTCAAATTGATTACAATATCACTCACTTTGCACCTTCCTACCCCAAAATATTTTCGGGTGAAAGGGGGACAGTATTGACCTACCGTTTTGAGAAACTAATGTTCCAAGTTCTATCCGCATGCAAGAACAGCATGAAAAAATTCAATGGCTGCCTTGTAACGGCTATACAAAAAATTTTCGGATAAAAAAAATTTTTTTTAAGTTAGAGGAGATGTTGAAGTTACTTCTTATGAAAGAAAACCAAAATCTCTAATATTTTACTTTGTAGTGTACTGAACATTATTAGTTTGCTCCATAAGGGTTGTTTTCCTAGGCCCTGTCACATATACTCACTGCATTCTTACCGTACATTGGAGTGAACGAGTTGATGACAGGGGCAGGACACTTGTCCCCCTCAATAAAGAAACTATCAGTGGAGCACTCTTGTATCACCTCACAACTACCTCCACACCACCCACATACGAACTCTGACCCTATTCTGGCCGCAATACATTCTGAACATCCACTGGCCAAATTACGGCAATCATACAACGTCACTGCATGTATGTGTGCGTGGGGGGGATGAGATAGATTGTAAAGCCTAACGTGTACAGCTGTATGTAAACTATCGTTGACAAGATGATGGTACCTGCAGTTGTATTGCTGAGTGTGTTGTTGACACCATTCTCCGACCGAATCACTGTGACAACCACAGGGGAACTACCGACCCCAGCAGAAAGTGTGAGCTATACGTAGAAAAATCAGTACATATACAAGCATGCATACGAGTATTATTAGAACTTAGACTACACCCACTCCATTAGTCTTGTGCAGTATACACGTAGTTGGTATCTTTATGCATAATTGTCCTCACTCACATTCCTGCTGCCCACTATACACACGATGGAGGTCTCGCTCTCATACTGAGCTGACAGACTAACTTCATTCACAACACACGAGTACTCAAAGCCATCTGTCTAATGGAGAGGGAAGCCATGGAACAATTAAGTACAGAGGTCATGTGACTTACGGGGGGAATGAGGTTCCTGGTAGTCAATCGAATGATCTGGGGCAACCTTACTGGAATGACTGTAATAAAGAGGTGGCCAACTAAAAAACACGTTATTATAACCTGCTGATCGACAAGTTTCACTGTACTTTTGGACTCTGGCTCAAACGGGCTGTCTATAATTCAAAACTCTCAAACAGGACTCAAGTTGACCAATTCCTGTTCATATAGAATACCCAGATATCTACCCGACTCTAATTTGGTTCTTAAGATTAAAAGGTGCTGTGAACAAACGGCTGTCTGTAAATAATTATAACAAGTGCCTCAAAATTAAGCTTAATTCCCATGTCTAGTTATTGAGAAATGTATCGGGTTTCTCCACTGTTGGGGTTGATGAGGGTCTGAAGGAAGCTTGAAGCTTATCAAGTCAGATCCCCCGGGACCTCCGGCTTTTTGTCAGGATGCGGTGTGCATACGCACGAGTCTGAAGAGACTACAATGGCCATCAAAGTAAGCAAAACTAGCCACGATGCTGCTTTAGTTAGCAATCCACAAATTGAATATCAAGAAAACGTGACTAGAAGAAAAGCTTATTGATCACGAGCAGCTGTAGCAGTCTACACACACAGACACACAAACACACTACCATATACCTGCTTGCTTGCCATGTGCACCAAGGCTAGCATGGCCAGTGATGAACACTGAATATACCTATACTCATTTTTCAGGGCAAAGCTGAATGAACTGCTTAGAAAATGCATGCTCGGAGGCTAATACTCCTTAGAAAATGTTTCTGTAGAAATTTTTCCGCTACTCGAACTCTAACCTTCTGATCTTGAGTCGAGGGCTTTACCCACTGGCTTCCAAGGGGGTTACAGGTGGCCAGTGGGTAAAGCACCACTTAAAGGGAGAGAGATTTATAACTATATATAAGATGCCAAAATACTGACAGTGGTAACCTAGCTTACCCCCGCAAATTGGTACAATTCCGGACCACACTCCATTCTTACAAGTCCTTGTTAGTTCTCCTACTAAAATTCCAACATCACACTCGTACGTGGCAACTGTTTCGTATGGTCGACCATTAATCTCTGGGAAAAACTCAAAGTCGTATGAGATGGAGCCACTGGAGAAAGCAGGTAGGTCAAGACAGGCACCTAAAGGGTGGGCAATCAACGTATCAAATTGAATGCCAAAAGCAACTGCGGAATGCAAGCTTGATTAGCCAGTAATCCGATGTATGCACTTCCATCAAGCTAATAATAACTGTTGCCAAGCAACTACATGCAGTGTATCATCCAGGGATGTCCCTAAGCGACTATAATAGTGACAATCACCATCAGTCCGTGAACCAGTCAAACTATACTTCATAAGTATGACAAGCACCAATACAATTATCTTTAACGTGGAGCTTTCAATTTGCATGCATTTACAATTATATTGGCCTCAATAGCCATTGCACACCCACACACTCACCTTGATCATCAATAATGGTTATGGTGTACCGAGTTCTGGGCAGGTAACAGTTCTCCATTGCAACACACTGCACAATCACCTCCACCACTTCCACTGGCTCTGAAATGGCATCATCCAAAATAGTGACTACGTATGGAACACGAGGTAACGTGTCACCAGCTCTCCATCGCAGGTTGCCAATTTCAGTGGGCCCACCATTATTTTGTGGCTGAGGATCATTATAATCAGAACCTGCATGGAAGTCATTGATTAGCAATTATACAATAAACAATAACAAGACTTTACTGCGTAATGGTATGATCTAAATACCTGCTATGGCTGAGAGGTCTTGAGTGTCAGCAAATGCTCTACTACGCTCTGACTGATCACCACGGGTGATACTAAACATGAGATCGACCGTTCCAACAGTTTCCAGTACAACTTGATCCACTCCTCGAATCCAGGCCACTGCATAAACAAAGAGCAAAATGCATACAAATAATCACAAGAATTTTCTGGAAACTTACGTCCAACTGGCTCCATTTCAAAAGCCAAAGGATAAGCAAATGAAACTTCTCGAGCGTAGCCATATGCAAATCCCCAGAATGCTCCACCTTTAATGTTGTCATAAGAAATATCAACATTTCCTACGCCCAAAAATCTGGTAGCTCCATAAGCACACACCTCATTTGAACCATTCACTTGACAGTTGATGGCTTCGTATTGGTCGGGAATGTATGTTTCTCCATTTACACGAAACCTCTGCCGATCTTGTGGGGAATTATCGAAGATGCGAGTGGGCAAGATGTAGCTTAGAAATCCCTGTAACTGAGTAGCCAAACTTGGGGCTGCACTGAGACTATAACTATTCAAATAGGAGCTGGCTGGTGGTATATAAACGAGGGCTGGATCTCCAATCGGATTAAAAGGAAGTGGTGGATCCTGTATGTTTTGAAGGTTGTCAATCAAGTTTCCGAGTGTGTAAGCAGCCATAGTAACGGGTTGAGAGGACGTAACACAACAATAGGTCTGAGCATTCTGAGGTGTTAGGCACTCAGCGTATTGTCCTGCACCCACTGTGGCCGAGTAAACACCATCTCCAGCGCTAACAAGTCCAACTCGATTATTCCCATCAGCTGAACTTGCTGCACACTCACAATTGATTGTTACTTGTGCTCCAGCAGAAACTGAGCCAATTCTGTACAGTTCACCGCTTTGTCTGACAGCAAAGGGAGCCACAAAAAACAGGTCACCGTATGTTGGATGAGGTGGCAATTGTTCTACAAGATAGTCGCAAGTTCCATCATCAGTAGGAGTTCCACATTGATGCCCAGAAAATACAGCCAATGGCTTGTCAGAAGTGATGATAGAGCCGGTAAGATCGTCAAGATTGCTAATCATCACAGTGTCAAAACGATTGAAAGCCCTCCCATAAGTTGCTTCGACTCGAGCATTTAGGTTGCCAGAATTCGGTAGCACCCAAGCGGGATGGGTTTGGATTTGGGAGGCTTGTACACTGACAGTAGTGTCATCTTGACAAGGAGTAAAGAGAAATCGACTCTCAAATTGCTCTCCACCGAATACACCAGATGAAAAGATAAAGTACTTGTAATTTCTAGCACCTGGAAACTCGACACAGTTAATAGCCATGTACGCATCAGTGGATACCAATTCATCACTAAACACATATATAGTGAGCTCATCGTTTGCATTTTCTGCTGTTACAAACAGTCCTTTTTGTCTGTCAGCTTCATCATTATCTCCATTGCCTTGCACGGCTATGTTTTGTTGGCCATTCCTTCCTGCTGGCAGATTAATGAAAGTGTATTCTCCACGTCGAGCGATTTCCGTGCGGGACCATAGCCCAGATCCAGGAGAGGTCTCAGTGAATCCTAATCCATTCACTCCCGGCCATCGCGTCTCTAGTGTGAAAGTTGAGTTCTCCTGTTCAGTGGTGATAAAAAGACTGATTTGCTGTTGGGTGGTTGCTGCAGTTCGTGCGTGATTCTGCATGAAGGCCAGAGAAAATCTGCTTCCTCTGGTTTTTGGAGCATTAGGATCTGCAAGGGAAATTCACTTTAAATTTTCTAGCAGCTCTAATTATCAATGTGTTGCCCCACCCCTCTACCCCCTGGGAGGGGTTGGGCTAACATGTGGGATTTGACCATACCCCAGGTCAAATTCCCAACTCTTTGTAAATCATAGATAAACAAAAGAGGGATAGGCAACGCCCCACGTAATGCTAGGTAAATGCAGTGTGTGACGTCACACCCTCTGGTTGGAGGTGAGTTGCGCTCAAGAAAGTACACAATGATCCCTATATCTGCTTAGTTTTCTCGTAGGGGGACTAAAAGAGAAATTCAAAGCAATCATGCACACATACATCCAGCACTACTGATAGCTACAGCTGCTATGCTAGTGCAGAGCTTTCTTTTATTCAGCTTGATTTGTGTGAAAAAACACCAAATTGTCAGTTTATGTACCTCTATCTCCAATACGAAATAACATGTAGGTTTCACAGAATTAAAGTGTGTTTATAACTGCATGGAACAAATCATAATAGCTAGCTCATAATGCAGTAAAGTATAGTGGCAGCACCATGAAACGTTTGTCCGAAGTCCAGAAAGTTTGCGTACATCTCCTGCTCTGACTGTACATGGTAATCTAGTTTTAAGTGCTCTAAGACACAGCTTATATGTATTAGAAAGTGGAACACAAGTATCTTTATCTGTCTTGTTTGATCGATGAGATGGCATTTGAAGGACTTGGGAACAGACCTGTTATGGTTTGTAGAGAGTACTGGCACCCCCACTTCCTCATCACTTTGCATAAGTAGCTCTTAAAAGATTAATAGCCTATATGTCTATCTGCATGGTCTCCTCAAGAGCACAGTTGGCTATAATACTACAAACTATTTACTGACATTTTGAGTGCACACACCCATTTTTGCTCATTACACGCCCTTTTTTTAGCAACTAGCCTCATCCAACGGAAATGCTGGGTGTTGCCTAGTCTCATGAATCAGCCTGCCTTGGGAGAGTCAGTCTGACCACTTTAGTTAGAGGTCATTCCAAAATGGAATGTTAATTGTCATTACGTCAGTGTCAAAACCAGAAGAATTCAATTACGTCCAACGCATGCAAAAGGTCAACTGCGAACGCTTAACTAGCAGCTATGAATTTTATTTGACTTGCTCCAAGAACGTTGCTAAAAGAACAAGAAAAAGATTGCACGGCACTAGTGCAGTCAACTCAACCATAGATAGAGCAAAGAGGGATTGGCAACAAAATCGACCTCGAATAACCATCCGTGTTGCCCCGGCGTTACTCGAGGCTGTCTACTTCAACGTAGGAAGACAGCCTCGAGTAAAGCACAGGCTGGGAATGGTTGAGGAGACAACTGATTGTCTTATTGCCAGTATAACAATCCTGATGCTGATTTTAGACTTCATTTCCATGCTTGAGGCTATATGTGATCCAGGACACTACTTAGTTAGACAATCTTATATTATAGGCATAAAAAACCGGTGAAAAGAGGTGAAAAAAGCGCTATGTACCTGTAGCTCTTTCTCAACAATCTAGAAACAATTTTGGGAATTTCCACATAATACACATCACATCATCAAGAAGCATGGAAATGAAGTTTTGGGGGGTCTTAGAAAGCTCTGTGTAAGGCCTCAAACATAAAAAAGTGTTTCGCGGCGTTACGGTGGGGGACAACACGCATCGTTTCAGGATTAAGCCACACCCCCTGCACAAAAGTCTACGTTTTAACTTCCGTTGCCAATCCCTCTCTTCTTTATCTATGACTCAACTTACTATAGCTCCTTGACTGGCTAACAGTAGCCACAGTTAGGCTTACTAGCGCTAGCTATAAATGCGTCCTACTGTAGAGAACGCATACGCTTTTTGTCATTCTTTATTTCCTTTAATTTTATCAATCCTTGATCTGATTGGTCAGGTCGGAATTCCGACCTGGCCAAAAAAGTTCAGACTAAAGTGCTCAGACGGACTATCCCAGGGCGGCTGATGATGAGGCTATAGGCGTTGCCTATCTCTCTCTTTCGTTTATCTATGTTCAAATCCTCCAATTTGGCCCCCCAGTCAACACGGGGGGTTTTGAGCCTCAAGCAGTTGCACACATCCAGTATATGAGGCCAACATTTCAAGAGTCAAAATCCTTGTATGTCCCGAGGTGGGGGGGTGGGGGGTGGGGCAACACATTAATAGGTGCATTAATTACATTATAAGGTAAATAAAATTACTATGTAAAGATACAGCTGATAGAAATGCATGCACATAGACTATACAAGACTATACGTACTGATATCCAGAGTGAGGTCATCACCAGCTCCAAGTGCACTATGAAGGAGGACAGACAATAGGAACATGCCACACAAACTCAGTTGTGACGTAGCCATATAGTCAAAATCTTACAATGAATGGCTATCTGGCTCACTGTAGCTATATCTATATAGACCAAGGCCAAAGAGGCTTACAAAGAGAAGAGGGCATGAGCTAATCATAGAAACTATGATTAAATCTATCTGTGGTTTTATTGCATCCGGTGTGGTTGTTTTAATTAACAGGAAATGAGATTTTACAGGAAGTATATGTCACAATAATGAATAATGATCACCTCCCTCCCTCAGTAGTAGTGAGGTGATTCCCAAACCAGAAACAAGATAACATTGGCCATCTAAAGCTCATGTGTCTGACTACAGCCATACAAAAGTAAATTTGTAGTTTCTTAGGCGCCTTCTGCTTGGAATTTGGTAGTCTCATGAATCAGCCGCCCTGTGAGAGTCCGTCTGAGCACTTTAGTCCGAAGGTCATTGCACAATGAATTTTAATTGTCATTACGTCAGTGTCAAAACCAAAAGAATCCAACGCATGCAAAAGGTCAACCGCGAACACTTGACTAGCAGCTATGAATTTTTGTTTGACTTCCTCCAAGAACGTTGCTAAAAGATAAAGAAAAGGTTGCACAGCACTATAGTGCAGTCAACTCAACTTACTATAGCTCCTTGACTGGCTAACAGTAGCCACAGTTAGGCTGACTAGCGCTAGCTATAAATGCGTCCTACTGTATAGAACGCATACGCTTCTTGTCATTCTATATTTCCTTCAATCCGATTGGTCAGGTCAGAATTCCAATCTGACCTGCTCACTGCTCACTGTTTCGAAGAAGTGACAACCTTTTTTTAGGTAAAATTTAACAGCCTTTGACCCGCTCAGAGCCCTGTGCCACTGGAACCCCCCTTTCAAGAATCTTAGATCCGCCACTCGTTTGTTATGAATATAATTAATTATTAATCTAAATCATGCACTTCCGCTTTTTGAGGAAGTTGGGTGTGTGTTTTCAATGAATATCATTGTCATTAATATTGGACCAATCACTCTGTCCCTGCTGCGCACGCATGGGGTAATTACTAACCATCTCCAGGTTGCCCACAAAAATAAACTTTTTTTAAATTACTTGCAATGCTCGCACTGTTGACCTCCCTAAGGAGACCTAAACTCGCAAGCCACTCCCTTTTCTCTGATTGGACGGGGCGTAAGAAAAGAGAGTGGTGACTCTGGGCTACAGCTTGTGTATCTCAGGAATGCTATTAGGTAGTAATGTCACGTGCAATTTATTTTATTCTGACGCGTCAAAGCAGAGTCAAAGATGGTATCAAGGGGCTATCAAACGCCATTGGTGATGTTACCGTATAGCGGGTAGTTTCTTTAACTTAAACGGTGATTTTCGAGGTAAAAATTTCATTGCATTGCCTGCGTTCTGGTAAACCACGCCTACGTTTTCGTGGACAAACTTTGTGGAGGTCAGTTTGCCCGAGAATGTTTTACCCCACGAAAATTACCCGCTATACGATAGTAGTGGTATGTAATAATTAAAGAAACTACATGTGCTAGCTACGTAGCTGTTTTGCATAATAATAACTAACTTTCTGCACATCCAGCGTAACATTGAGCCCTCTGTACAGCGTCATCCCTCGTCAGTGAGGGGTGGGCCGGGAGAGACGGAGGAACACACTCTGAAGAATATGAAGTAACAATTACACTGATATAGTGCCCCTGGCTGTTATAATACGTATTTTTTATTTGACAAACTAATAGTGAAAGCGGTTGAATAACGGTGCACAAGCTATTGCATAATAATCATTCATAGCTTATAAGTATGCCACGGTTTTTGTTCAAGATCGCAATTGGCTTGTGAACGCTACAAGCTTATGCCGTGCAAGGCATAGGATGCCTTCAGCAACAGCATTCTCCAAGGCCTATTACCACTGCCAGTGGCATAGCCAGGATTTTGGGAAGGGAAGGGCTCAAATCCATTGAGCAGGGCCAGAGCAGGCGCTAAATAGCTTGGAATTTTACCTAAAAAAAAGGTCATCACTTTTCATCAGCAGTAAGCATGCGCAGTAGATGACCATGCCCACATTTCCATCATTCTAGTAACTACGCATGCAGTGCAGTGCAGAATAGATTGACAGATCAAGGTGATTCAAGCTGGTTTGGAGTTGATGAAACACAAAAGGGGGGGCTCTATAGCCCCCGTCAGCCCACCTCTGCCTACGCCACTGACTGCATGGGCTTAATATGCACCATGACCAAAGTTACAATGACACTTACGTATGGACAAACGAACAGTGCTGATTCTAGTTTGTAGATTATAGATATACCACAATACTACTTCTTATACACAGTTCAAATTATAAGTCTGATCACATACTCAGTGGATTCCTTCCAGATCCATTTTCTCCGCTATATTCTCCACTTTCTCGTCTCCACTGTCATCCGTAGTGAACAGCTGATCAGCCATATTGTCATCCATAGTCTCAGTGTGGCATAAGCAGCTTGCAAAAAATTACAGCACCAAGACAAATCCACACAACAGATGCAGTTCCATTTTAGTTCAGCTCCTTGCCTGTTGATTTTGCTTGCAGTCCCAGGCATGCAGTCTTTAATGTAGCTAAGCTAGTATTAGTTTATAGTCTTGAAACTACTATGATTTTTGTACGCCTGGTTTCTATAGCTATAGGTCTCTTAGAGCAGCAGGGTCACTAGAAACAGGAAGCAAATTCTACATGTAAAGTGCAGGCGCAACATGTCACTGGCAATTAGATGGTCATTGGATCCACAGAGAATAAGCAGGACTTCATGTACTCCTGGAATAAAATATAAGCCTATACAGATCGTAAAAATTATGTGGCTGTTTTCAATGTTACTCCAAATCTATATACATGCATGTACATGCAGTGAAACCTCTACCAGAGATTATACAAAAATGGGGAGTACGAGTATAATGATCGAAGACATAATATTATGCAATTAATGATATAATAACGTCGATAATGTGACGATAAATTGGGCACATACTTATGAACGGGAATGCATGATTTGAGAATAAATGACTACGTAGTTTCAAAGCATGCTTGGTGAAATCGCAATTACAGTGAATGTTTCGAAAAGTGAAAAATGGACATAAACTTCTTTGTACTTGTATATATAACCATACAGAATAGTCAGGTATAAGAAAAAGGGTTTGGAAACCACTGCAAACTATAAAACATTTGTTATGCTCTGCATGTACTTAAATCTTATACAATTTGTGGAGGGACACCTAGAACACTAACTTATTTTTTAACCTCTTTTTTACTTTCACTTGTTTTTGTATAATCAACCTCTTAAAGTTTGAAAAAAAAAAAAAAAAATCTTATACAATCAAAATGCTCTGAGTAAAATTTACAGAGCTCCACCCCCTCACCAACAACAAAACCCCATCGACAGAACCAACCATTGATTCAAATACCAAGTGTTTGTTTGCACCTCAACCAAACATTTCTCTCGTGTATTGTACAATAATTATTATAATTATACCCACAACATGACTACAGCGGGTGAAACACAAACTGCAAAAGTGATGAGACAATAACTAAACATGTGCTATATGCTGTGAATTTAAAAAATCGTCTAAAAATAATTCTTCTTCACCATAAATAGAAATCCTATCAAACGATAGTACCTTTGATTTGCTTGAGTCTTTTCTGCATTTTATAGTTACTATAACGAAAATTACAGTCAATGTCACCACTATCAGACAAACACCAACAACGGCCAGAATCACAAAGTAGACACGTATTTCCACAATTTGGACACCTGCAGAAAATAAAATTTATATTTATACCAACTGTTCAAATAAAGTTTAAAGGAGACATGTGATCGACTCGTCTACCACTTGGAAGCTTCACCACCACACATGTACATTTTTGTACATTGTCTTGCAAACAAACTTTTGGGCACACAAATTTATGGCAATACATAAACAGCGGACAACTCACTGGTAGAAACATTTGTAGTGTGAGCATTTGGAGGTACCGTTTCTGTCGAAGTTGCCATGGTACCTAAAGTGTAACACAGTTATCATTCACACAGTACACAATGCAGTACACAGCATTACCTTCTGTATTGCTGTGTGCATCTGGTGACGACGGTCCACCTGTATTCAATGTCACTGCACAAGGAAACAAAAAGCGGTTATAGCTATTAATCAGGGACTGTTTCAGCTGCCATAACTTGAATTCCGTGGATGCAATTTCACCAATTAATTTTTACTGAAAGATTAGAAAGAACCTTTCAAATGGTGTTGTCAAAGTTCGTATTTGAGAGATAAAACTATTTACCAATTTGGCCATACCAAATGGATTATATAGCCCATGGTCCAATAACAAAAATTAATGATGGTCCCGACGAACTTCTGGACTTAACACATCATTTTAAAGATCTCTTTAGACACAATGATACTAAAGTTGTGGCTGTTGAAAGATGTTCAACTACAACCCCCCCCCCCCCCCCCATTTAAGGAATTATGTATTTCAAAGGGCTACAAAACATACGCACTCAAACATTTGCTAACAAAACAGGCCCATTTAAAAATCACCAAGGCAATAGCTCAGGTCATGCTTCTTTGCGAGAATGGATTCGAGCTAGAGCAATCACTGATTTTATATGATAACCTCATAATTGGTTTACCTGTGACGTTGAAAGTCTTTATTAAATCGTTTTCAGCATTATTCAGACGCACTCTCAGTTCATATAAACCACTGCTGTTGACATTCACATGACCAATATTCAGGTTGAAACTATGATGTCCTGTTTCATTATCATCACTGTGTATCATACTGATGTTGATGCCTTCAGAAGAGCTTGACGTCTTGAAATTGTAGAACCATATTACATATCCCTGATAAAGTAGTTTTATGTAGTGTACCGTCTCAGAATGACATCCTCCACCTCCAACAAACGAAAGTGTCGTGTTAAGAAACAGTTCATTATTATTTATAATGTTTAATGATTCTGATGTACAGCTTGAGACACTACCAACATCATCATTATTTGCACTGTCTTTTGTACCACAAGAAAATGTAGGCCGACCTGCAGAGGAGTAGAGATAGTCCAATGAATGGAACTACAGTACAGCTAGAATTGACATAATTTATATACTTCGCCAGATTGCCGGAGTTAGAGTTAGAGTTAGTGGCCTCTTGCTAACTATACGTACCTTTGACAGTGATGCATGGAGAGGCGTTGAGCAGTGATTGCTCTACCCCGTTAAACACACAGTAATACTTCCCCTCATGTCTGACGTTGATGTTGATGAGGTGTAGTGTGTCTGCCTCTAAAATAAAGTGAGGATCATCTGGTGAGATCATGTGAGAGGAATCGTACGACCCTCCATTGGGAACTCTGTAGTATACACAACCATCCATCAAGTCTCCATGGATAGACCACTCAATTGTAAAATTTGTACCAAAGTCAACCTCTGTGTGAAAATGTATAGTTTAACAAACATAATTAGAGCAATCAAAAATGCTACCTTTTGGTTGGGAGCATTGGTTCAATAAAGAGCATTGTGTAGCAGAAACCATTAAGCAGAAGTTACTAATAGTTGAGAAGACACTGAGTATCAAAAGCGTGAGCATTCTTCCTCCAGTTTAATCTGCACATAGTTGAAACAAAGTGAAAACGAATATGACAGTATCACATGACATGTATAGTACATGACGTAATGAGCTGTCTTAGAAGAATGCATTCTTAGATGACCAAACAATCATTACAGTATGTGTGGAAATGTCCAATATGACAAACAATACAACGATGTTCCCTACAAGAAGGAAAACATCTCATGCAACCTCGGTATAATTATACTAAGGGAAAATATCGCAAATCCCTTCTTGCATGAACACAATACCAGTAGGTCTGTTGACTGTTTTCACTTTACGTCAATGAAAAACAATGCTCTGAAATGTCAAACAAGAACTGTACGACACAACCAGGTGTTTATGACGACAGTTTATTTAAAATAATGTTCCAAACTGAAAGTAATCTATATCCAAGCTCTACTCAAAAAGTGCAATGTACACACGATTCAGGATTCTATAGTGTATACGTTTCTATCAGTAGTTATGTTGGAGTAGCTACTAATCAAATACAATACATGCATCTACTGATAGAGTGTACACAAACAATACAAGTAGTATAGCAATGCAAGGACGGTATATAGATCTACTAAGTCTACTCAATGCACCATATTAAAACACCCAGGCACACACATGCAGTCGGACTACATGTTTCGAGTTGGGTACACCACAACAAACATTAAGGCTAGCTAGTGAGTGGGGGTTATAATTATTTGTATACAGGCGTACTGTTTATGCTAGCTAATAGGCCCACATTAATTGATGTTTACACAAGCACCCACAATGTTTGGTAGTCACAATGGGTCGCATATACTCATGATTTTGACCTAGAGAGCATGCACTTGTGTTAACATGTAAGGTGCCTGTGTAGTATCACACTGGAACTATATAGCAGAACTATAGCAGTACTCAAGAGAAACCTTGTAGACTTTAGAACTGATGTATGCACTGTGTATTTTATGTGCTTGTAGCAAGACTGACATGATGCAGCTTCAGTCGAGTCAAACAAGCACTTCCACTCATGTGTACATTACAGCAATGACATAGCTCCTCAGGCATGCAGTGTGTGAGGTCTAGCTATAGCCTTTTCAATGCAATGCCTACTACATCAAGCAAGCTAGTATATGCATTGCATGCTAGCATTCACTTACTTGACAACCTTGGTATCAGCTACAAGTGTCTCTTGACTTGACTAGACTCGACTAAGCAATGCAAACATTGAAAGGCGATGCATGAGCTTATAAAGAATTTTAGACGTGACATTAAAAGGGAAAATCCCTTAACTTTATTATCAAACCCACAACACAGTGGTACAGTATTATAAAAGAACACGAACACATAATTAAAGAGCATTGTCTGTATAACTATTTAGCATAATATACACATCCACATTAAGTGTTAGTATCAGTTCTTTCTGTCCCTCAGAGTCTCTTGTATGTGCCCACAGTGTAGTGGCAGTTGGGACAAGTGTGAGTCACATCCTTACACCCGTCAACAACCAGGGGGATCCAGCAACACCTGCATGTGCAAGACACAATATTTATTTATTACTGCATCATTCTCGCATTAATCTAGAGTATAATTATATGAATTCATTATAAATGCATAAAGCCGCTCTACCATCCAACAGATATTCTGCAATGCCATGGCGATAATTATACATTACTATATATGGCTATAATCCCTACACTCATTAAAGAAATCATGTACAAAAAATGACCAAAAATGAGTATGTACTCAATTATTAGGCGATACCAATAAAAGGAAGCGAACACCATTCCTATTAATGCAAAATAGTCCCACAGGATGTGTGTGGCTACATAATATATAGTGCTAATGGCACAAACAATAACACCACAAGTTTCAAGGATCCATTTTAGAAGCAGTTTCAAAATATACACTCCCAAAGGAAGGCCATCCATATTGAGAGCATTATTGTGGGTGGGAGGGTGGATTCATGCCACTCCATCTGTGAAGTATATTCACGATAGCCACCAGACGGGTGGAACTGTTAGTGCAGTGTGTGTGTGTGTGTGTGTGTGTGTGTGTGTGTGTGTGTGTGTGTGTGTGTGCGTGTGCGTGTGCGTGTGTGGGAGGGATACTTGATGTAGTACGCGTTCAGAATCACAATGCTTCTTGACCGAAAATTCGCTATACAGTAGAGCCTCGATTATACAGCTTGGCAATTTTTCTATGATAGGGTGAAGTTCAACTAAATAACCAACTAGAGCACTAAAGTGCAAACCCTCGGCTGGTGACATGATATAAATAAAGAAACCAGAAGAGTGATAATGCAGTGCATGTAGCATGTATGAGCAACTCAAAAGCAATAAAACTAAACCAGGCTGGAGGCATGCTGAAACTTTGAGTGCTAGTGGTACATGATATGCATGTCACATTAGACATGTACTGTGGACTAGACTGGGATCACAGCAAAGAAGCCTGGAGTGTTAGACTTAGAGAGGTATGGCTCCTGCCAGGCTGGAGTATAGGATCCAGAGTCAGCCAACAACCAGTCACAATTTTAGCTTTCTACTATAATTATATCAATTGTTCCTGGTACGGATCACTTCAGCTGCAACTACGTAATCAAGGCCACGTGTAGCTAGTTATATAGCTGCTAAGCTTCTTAGCTTTTGCTCGACAATGAAGCTTTAACATCAAAATCTGTCACTATTTAAACCAAGATATTGTTGTGTGAAGGCTATCCATGCTGTAAACGCAGCGCTGTGGCATCCAGGTGAGTAGAAAAGCCAATCACAAACAAACAAACAAACAAACAAACCAACAGACTACTATACCCGTGGCCGCCCACGCGCCTCGGGTAAAAATGTCTTAGATGCACATGCGCATTACAGCCGTTACCATGGAGACAAGCACGCTTATGTGCATGCGCAGATGACCATGTGCACTGCTGTTTATGAATGAAGTGGGTGGATGGAGGCATGGTTTGTCTATTCGATTATCCGGCATATTCAGTTATCTGGCCTGCCTCCTGGAACCAAGGTGTCTGCATAATCGAGGTTCTACTGTATAAGATCCATGCACTAAGGTGACTAGACCAACAGCACAAGGCAAACACCCACAACATTGGGTAACTGTTTTGTCTGAATAAAAACGAAAGTTAAAACGAAAAGAGATTTCAATATACATTTTACACCACTTATGCTACTAGTTCACTTTGAGTCTATGAGAAATTAGTTTGTGTGGTCTCAAGGAACACAAACAGAAAGTATTGTGTTCAATTGCTTTCTACAAAACACTCAGCACAGTATCCAATGACAACCACAACACTTTGCAAACAAAGCCACCACCAAGAAAGAAGCCACAAACTAAGAACTGAGATTACATGTATATTCAAATTAGGAAAAGGAGACTTGAAACCATCAAAGCCTAACTTGAGATCAAAACAACACAATACTAACCATTGCTAACCACTGCAAAATCCCCTGGAAGAGGTGGGAGCATTATACAAAACACATGCCTTTCCTACTAACCCATGTAGACAACATGTGTCTTAATTTACATAATCGACTAAAATTGGAAATTGGGTACTACATAGCTGACTATGAAGGAGGGTGCTGTAATAATGATGAGCCACCCACAGTGACCTTTAAACCCCAACACAAGGACATTTCACAAGCTTATGAATTAATTAACAGATGGTCAATCGTGACCTTTTGTGTATTGTATGCTGAGTACACTGCTTGGTAAACACTCGGTGAATTACAAGTACCAATCACTTACAGCCAGAATCCGAAAAGGAAGAGCACTCCCATGAGAATCAGAGCAAAGAGGCCAGTAGTGTAGGAGACGTTGGTCCTGTTCTGGACACGGCAGTTGGGGCACGTCACAATCGCTGGGCCCTCCCTAAGCACCTGCACATGAGTAACAGATAGTGACATAAATCCCTTCGACTACAACACGCAGCTACATATGTGGATACACGACACGCCCCCTGATTGGAAATTAAGGCTTCACTACTTGGAAAGACAACTGAAAGCAGTCTCCAACTACACATCAGACTATAATAATGAATGCAGCGTCTAGCACACTTGTTAAACAGCGCCTAGTCCACTTGAAAGGCTTTATAATTAATTTGACCTCTGTGGCATTTAGAGATAACAAGAGTATATAATAGAAAGGGAGTATCGATCATAGGCATACTGTGCACGGAGAGTATCTGTCATGGACCAATGTAAGTGTGAGTGATGTAATCTATCAAAAAAGTAGATCACTTATTCCAAGCCCATGACAGATACTCCCTCTCCATTATACACTCTTGGAGATAAGACATTAAAGGTGAACTGAAACCTGTCTACAAAGGAGGTCACCCTCTATAATACAACCAAGCAAGGACGCTTAGAGTGATGTAATCTATCGAAAAAGTAGATTATATCCACACACACTTGGATTGCAAATTCCAAGCCCATGACAGATACTCCCTCTCCATTATACACTCTTGGAGATAAGACAATCAAAGGTGAACTGAAACCTGTCTACAAAGGAGGTCACCCTCTATAATACAACCAAGCAAGGACCCAAAGTCCTTGTTTTGTCTTGTGCTAGCAGGTCACCTTTTTAAACACACATGTATATAATCCTTCCACTATGATTACACAGTTTCTCTTGAGAGCTGCACACTTGACTTACTGGGTTTGGAGCAGCGGTGTTCTGCACGACCACTGTAGTGTTGGTGTTCTGCTGGGGAAGAGGGGCATTTTGGTAGCCTGGAGCATTCTGGTATGACCCGTACTGGCCCCCCGGTGGAGGTGGGGCTTGCGGCTGTCCAGAATACTGTGGTGGTGGGGGCCCTTGCGGCTGAGGGGGTGGGGCCTGTGGAGGTGGGGGTTGAGTCGGAGGAGGGGCTTGTGGTTCTCCATAACCAGTAGCAAGAGGGGGTGCTCCCTGAGAAGAGAACAATTTTCAATGTTTACAAGATGACTGTAGCTCACAAGATACATACACACTGTAACAGGTGTCCCGAGATACAGCACAAAATGGTTTTTAAGTACCAAATACTAAATGCATGGTAAATGCAAGGGTTGCTTAAGCTGCGTTGATTTTTACGCTTGGTAAACATTAACAGAGGTAGATGCTTGAAAGTGAGCAGGCAGTTAACACATGCATAATTATAATGCATTTATCCAAAGAGATAAGATTTCACCCCAACTTTCCCACAAGCATGCACAAACATCCTGAATTAGGCCAGGTACTGTGTAGATTAACACCATTACAAGCTCTGTAGGTATAAACCCATCGACCTTGGCTTATGCACAAGCACAAATCGCAGGGGGGGGGGGAAGTGCCCGATTTGACACCAACTTATTCTATTTTCCGACATAGACCACTACAACAACCATTGTGCTCTGATAGTGCAGCATTGTTCCAAAGAGAGTGGAATGTATCACATGACAGACAAGGTACACCTGCCGTACAATGGGCTAGGGCTGGCACACTACATGTACAAGCCAGGGAGCATGCAGCATAGGCATACTAGCTTATCACAAAAATGTGAGGTGCAAACGATATACCTCAGCTCCATCATTTGAGATTATAGATTGTGGTAAATAATTCAATATGGCCTGGAGCATGCCATTCCTCCCTAGCCCTTTACACTGTACTGTATTAACATGCGTATATGCACACTAACCATCAGGCACAAGGACACATTCACCTGGTACCCAGGTACCCACTCTCATGTACGTGGGTAGCTGCTAGCTTCCATGCCATCAAATCATATCATGCATCCAGTAATTTGACCCCATAAAAAAGATTTGCCTACACATTATTGATGAATATTTAAGCACCTGCTCCAGAAGAAGAGGTGCTTTCTCGTTAGCCATTCTCCTTCGTTGGCTGCTGCTGCTATTTTTAAATAGTTGGAGAGTTAGTTTCCTAGCCGGCTACCTTCCTTTTCGCCTCAAAACACACACGTGAACACTCACATGAGCTGAAACAAGTGAGGCTATGAATTCACTTACTGATGTATCAATTGACCACAGTACATTTGCTGGCTCAACATGCAGAGGAGGGGTGGGGCTGGTCTAAAGCTCAGCTCACCAGACTCAATCTGAATTAGCTAGCTAGCTACTACTCAGTCTACAAAGAATAAAAAAACAACAATTTTGCAAAACATAAATAAGCAATAAGTAGCGCGCCCAGTGGCAATCCTTGCTGTGTATCGCTCCTTGTGTCTTGTGTGGTAGCTAAGCCTATGCAGCTGAGACGTGCTTGGTGTACTTTTTCCAAAGCCTGTGTGGTTGCTGGCACAGGGAACACACATAGTGAGGTATTTTCTTGCAGTGCCTAGCAAGACTTTAGCAAACCGCATCAATCTTGTGGGTTGACTTTTGACCACTGGCTACTGACCCCAAAAGGGGGCGTCCCTACCAAGTCAGCAATAAACAAGTACATATGTGTATGGTCTAGTAGCTAGTTATCCACTATGCAACTGTTTGTCAAATGTCCATTGGTGAGCTCTACTGGTGCATACTGCAATGGTCCAATTGCTCTGGAGGTCAACTCTACTGACACTGTTGGAAAAGTGAAGACAATGATTCAAGAGAGAGGGGGACTGAAGAAAGAGGTTCAGCAGTTGACCTTTCTTGGAGAGAGCCTGGAGGACAGAAGGACATTGGACAGCTACAATATTATAGCCAGCCACTTTCTATTGGAAGATGCCAGCAATTTCATAACAGTGAAAATTATTAGTACAAGCATGAGTCCCCTTCCAGACAAAATCATTCTACTGGAGATGCATAAGGACCGCAAAGAAACTGTTGGAGATCTCAAGGCTAAAATTCAAGAAAGAGAAGGAATACCAATGCATCAGCATCAACTTGACACACTAGATCTACCTGCTCGAGACAATACACCCCTAAGTTACTTGAAAATTAGAAGTGGGGCTAGAATCAACTTATTTGTACCTGTAGCACCAGCAGCAGCCAACAAAGGATCCATGACAATATTTGTGAAAACTCTCACAGGCAAAAACATCACTCTGAGGGTGGATCCAATTAACACAGTTTTTCATATCAAGTGTTTGCTCCAGAGTGAGGGGAGTCCACCAGTTAAGCAGCGACTCATATTCGCACGGAAGGATCTAGAAAATGACAGAAAACTTATTGATTACAACATTAAGCATAAGTCAACCTTGTATTTAAAATATCATGGTGGCATGCAATTATTTGTGAAAATTCTTAATCACAAGACAGTCCCTCTCAATGTTGAGTTTAGTGAAAGTATAGAGAACGTTAAACTCAAGATCGAAAACAAAAAAGGTATACCACCTCATTTGCAGCGTTTAACATTTGCTGGCAAACAATTGGAAGATGGTAGAACTCTGAGTGATTACAATATTCAGAAAGAGAACACTATTCATCTTGTTGTACAGCTGGTGGCTGTCAAGACTAGCAGTGAGGAATTTACAGTGCCAACCATTGAAGATTGTACAGTTCGTGACCTCAAGTATTCTCTATGGGCTGCGAAACAGATTCCACCAGAATGTCAAACAATACTCTGTAATGCTCGAGTGCTTGACTTGGATGAACCGATTTCCCCTCATTATGTAGTGCATCTTCAGATTCAACAAGATCCTGTGTTTAGTGTCTTTGTTGCTGACAGGAAGTCTGAAATTATCTCCATTGCTGTTACAGCTCAAACTACTGTTGACAATATCAGAGCAATGTTAATATGGAAAACTCAAATCAGATCAAATGTCTCAATATGTCTCAGTGACTATCTAATGTTTTTCAATGGAATGCAACTGGATGATGGTAACAATGTTAAGGACTACAACATTCAAGCAGGAATTCTGGTAAATACTATGAACTGTATCGAAGGCTTTATTTGTAACGTTCACTTTGCTGACAAGAGAGTTTGTATAAAAATAAGCCGTACAGGTAGTTTTTTATCACTCAAAGCACGACTCCAGGCCGAGGTTCCCGAGATACCTTCACCATGTCTACAGCAACTGACCATCAATGACTCACCAATGGAGGACTCTCAGACAATGGACGGATGTGGAGTAAATGAATTCAAACCAAATGTAACGTTGAGTGTACAACCACCACCTCGAATGTTTGTTCGAAATTCCACGGGTATTGTAATCCAAGTTAGCATTTATTCTGAGAAAGAGGTTATCAGTTTAAAGAGTTTAATCCAAGATACTGAATCATCATTCCCTGAGATAAGCAAACAACAGCTTTATTACCGAGGGAAAGCACTTGATGACATGCACACAATCAGCAGCTACAATCTTCCTCGTGATCAATCGCTGCAACTATGTGAGTTAACTTAATCAGTTAATACTACTTATCTTGTAACTCTCATTACAGGTGTGTCTCAGTGCATCCACGAGCCACTACAGGAGGAGGTGGGCCCTCAGGGGAAGCAGATCCTCTGGCCTCAATATGGTGTGGAGGTGAACGTCCCACCTGGGGTAATCAGTGACGGCCACGCTCTGTTGAGGATGTATGATGGTCTGAGTGCCACCTGCTTCAAGTACCCCCACGAGTACATCCCCCACAGCAATGTGTACGAGCTCATCATCTCCTCCAGGGGAGAGGACCCACGAGGAGTGACAGTGACCCTGTCCAACTTCAAACCACACTCAAACCTTTGCTTGATGGCCGCCTCTCTCAACCCCTATAAGTGGAGTGCTGATCAACTTACTCCACTCTTCAGCTTCTCTAAAGTGGAAGGAATGGAGATGGAGGCTCAACTCAGTAATGGAAGAGTAGAGGTTCCCCTCAAGTCTAGTGGAGTTTATCTCTTTGTAGCAGGTTTGCTGGATAGTTAGCTCATGCATGTACGTGTATATAGATTAATCCTTGGTTGCTTTTCAGGTACAGGTAACCAACCATTGTCCGAGCACACAAGATTGGACCTGTCAATGTCCTCCCCTCCGTCTTTTGTGAAACAAGGTGTGAAGCTACACGTTTTGTATTATAAGCTGATTTTTCTATTCTTCCCCCACAAGGTATCTTAATTTTAGAGTATTATAGTGAACTTATGACATTGGTAACACCATAATAACAATTCTATTTTACAGGCACTCCTACTTCACAGCACGAAAGACATCTCATCCCAAAGCCAAGACGATCTCCTCCTCCCCAACGAGGTATTCCTAATAATAAAGTTATTATGTGTGTGTGTGTGTGTGTGTAGTTTTTATAGTGGCTTTCCATTGCAAATAGCCACTCCTCCATCTCCCATTGTGTACCGAGCGGCAGGTCAATATTCTCCTGTAATATGTGAGTACCATATCACATTACATGTCAATGGATAACATGGTTCTATTCCATACAACCCCTTCAGTTGCTGAACCAGTCTACTTACCACATCCCCCTTATCATCAAGGTATGCCATATTCTCAATGTTACAGAGTAATAGTACTACTCTTTTTCAGATTCTTCCCCAGTTTATCTTCCTCCCCCACAAGGTAATCTGTCTACCCCAAAGTGGTATAATGCGTTTACTGTTTCCATGTGAACACCATACTACAGAATCGTCTGACTAACAATGTGTTATATTCTACAGGCACTCCTACTGCACAGCACGAAAGACATCTCATCCCACAGCAAAGACGATCTCCCCCTCCCCAACAAGGTATTCCTAATAGCTGTTGCGTGTTTGTAAATAATAGCTTCCATTGTACGTAGGCACTCCTCCTTCTCCCATTGTGTACCAAGTGGCAGGTCCCATATTATGTGAGTACCGTGCCACATTATACACCCCCTTAATTAAAAGGTTAACATATTTCCATTTCATACAGTATCCTCTCCAGCCCAGCTTCCAGAACCAGCCTACTCCCCACATGCCCCACATTATCAAGGTATGCATATCATTACATTCTCAATGCTACAGATTGTTCTTTTCCAGAGTTCTCTCCGGAATACACGACGATGCTGTTCTGCACACGACAGCTCAATGACATCATAGCTCAAGACCCACAGCGAACCTGCGATGAGATGATTGCAGCTGGTCTCATTCAGTCGGTTCACATACGAGAATTTATCCGCCATCCCACACACACCGACCGTGCCAAGGCAACCAAGTTGGTGGACTTCATGACGGATAAAGTCAAAACCTCTCCCTCTGATTTTGACAAGTTTATGGCAATCCTGAAAAAATTGTCCTGGACTGAGCACATTGTAGGCATCCTCCTCACTACACTAGCAGACAAAAGGACGCAGCAGTAGTTAACTCAGTATTGTGTACTTTTGTGTGTACATGTAGGATCGTTGTGTTTCTATGGCTTTTTGTGAACTTGTTATTAAACATTTTCCAACACCCACTGATTCATTATTTCATTATATTAATAAATTCAAGTAACTACTGCAATGTGCTAGCGACAAGAATAAAATCTGTTTGGCATGACGTCGCACATTTCAAAGTAATTACTTCCGGCATAGTTAATTAAGTGACATACCACATTCCAATCTCCATACAAGAGTACGAGGTCAGATCGCAAATTATCACTCTACATGTACATGTATATGTGGCCTAATAATGGGAGGAGCTGCCATTATGACAACCTAAAGAGGTACATATAGGTATAACTATAATTTATTTAAGAGATTGATAATTCATAAAACATATGCGACAAAGAGTGAATTTTAAAAATGCTGGTGTCCTATTTATTATGGCAGCCTAATCATAAAATTGAATTCTAGTTATCCATCCATTTCATCACCATCATCGTATTTGTCGTCTTTATCCGTAGATGAACCGTTACCAGATAAACTGCATGGAGGAAAAATTCATGCAATGAACAATTATTAGAATTTAATACAACACACTTACCTTGCGTTTGAGGTCGTAGTTGAGACAATCAATTCGAGATTATTAGCTAGCTGATTCTCAGACACTTGTGGAGAACGAAGAGCCTCGTAGAGTGACAACCATTCATAGGGGAGTGCACCCTTAGGCTGCGTCTCCCAAAGTGAGAACACAGCACTAAAACAATCACTAGATCCACGATGGTCATACCAAATTTGGTCTAATTTCCCATTGCTCAGATCCAGTTGTGTGCCTACTGCTCGCCATTTTGCCGGGATCTCGTTGGCAACGTAGTTCATCAGGAACGAAAGAGAGGGTGTATTGGGATTGACAAGATTGTACTGTTGAGACTGTTTAGATACATCATAAGGTCTACGAATGTTTGGTAGAGAAACACTTGTAGGAAGATGTGCTAAGGAATGTAATAATGACAATAAACATTTAACTTTATATATTCACTATTGTTTCTTACTTATTTGATGGTAACTGAGGGGTTCCAATGAAAGCTCTGTTTCCAGATCTCCTTGTGCTCCAGTGAATCTAACTAACGCAGTGGCTTGATCAGTCGCCTGATGTCCGTTAACTTTAACAACAAATCTTGGAGGGTAAAGTTCCTCTTCTTCTATTTGCTTTAGCTCATCTTGATCTAGTCTCCAACAGTCCACCTCATTTTCAGTCAACTGCATGTGAACAAATGTAATATTTCACTAACAATGATTTCTGTGCTTACCTTGCTACTTCCACCGTCTTGTGTGAGTAGCCAGCCTCCAGCAAGCCTCCTTTCAAAATGAATTTGCAGTGTTGCTTGGGCATCAGAGAACATAAACCTTTTGAGGCTTGTGACTTCATATTGTTCAACATCATAGAAGTTCTTGAGGAACTGTATAGAAAACAAGCCATATAGGGAATGCACACATAAACATGTTTATACTATACAAATTTGGTTGCACACGCATTTACTTTTAGGCACGTTTGCAGGAAGTAAGTGACACAATATTGAGCTTTCCATGTTCCAGATGGATTTTTTGGAGTGACTCGAACCAGTCGAAAGTTAGCTTTTGAGAGAGATGAGACGCTGGAAGCAATGCAAAAATGGCAAAAGTGGTGGGTCAGTAACGTCCCATACATACTTCCTGCTTTAAAAGTTGCTTCACCATCACATTCTTCAAATACTCCTCCACCATGCGCAGCCTTAACAAATTGCAAATCATTCAGCGATGACGACGTAGTGCTCTGAATAAAATGAGGGAGTAAAATTTTGATTGGTTTGGCAAATTTAAAATATGGGTCATCCACGACACAGAACTCAACTATTGGGGAAACAGGTCTCAGGCCTTGCTGCAGTTGTAATGGAGAGAATAGTGACACTGCTATTTTCACCGTTATGCGTTTTCCAGTCGGTATGGCAAATTCAGGCACACTCAGTTCAATGTCGTGATCTTCATTTCTGTACCTACCACCTTTGCAATCAAACATCACTTCTTCTGGAGAGTCAATGTAACAAAACTGCTTCACATCTGCTTTTGACAGTGTTGATGAGCACAAAGAATGGTCTTCTTGGTTTTTTTCGAACTTTGTACAAGAGGTGTTCGTGGCCTTTGAAGAACGATCTTCTTGTTGTCCAGTTTCGAGATTGATTGTGAGTAAATTGGTACAAGAGGTGTTCATGGCCGTTGGACGTTGAGGGTATTCAGAAATAGTTCGCTTCTTTGACCTACTAGATGAAAAACGAGCATCTTTTAAGCTATCAAATCTTCTTTTTTGGAATTGTTTGTAACAGAGCACAAAGGTAAAGATACTCAGGAGTATTAAGAGAGCCAAAAAGAGAGAGCATACAGCAACAGCCATGTACAGAGCCACCGATAAATCCTTTTCGGGCATTGAGATCAACTGCACCATTGAGCTTGTTTCAGTCATCGATTTACAGTAAAATAAACCGATAAAGATGTCTTTTTTCGGTAAAATAAACTGTGCCATAGCACCACTTTCAAAGTCCCACTCTCGATAGCCAGGGAGTCCTCCATTAGTTCCAGATGTAATCTGGGTGTCATTGAGCCAAAAGGAAAGGACATTCGCTGCTCGATGTATACGAACTTCGTCTGTAGTCTTCTCATTATCTTGAATGGCATGGTAATGACAGATGAGTGATAACAGATTGTCATCCTTTGATTTTATGATTGAAGTATTGAGTCGCAAATTGAAACCTTCATACTGAGAACTAGCTAGTGTAGTAGCTACTGTCAATAAGAGAAGACTGAAAACAAGGAACTTAAACTGAAGTGTAGGCATGGCTCATGCAAGATAACTGACTTTGATTTATAACTATAATAGTATACTGACTGATTGTGAAACACTAAAGTAAACTATATAATTATGTGAATGTAGCAAGATTTTGGGGATTCACCAAGGAAATCCCATGCACACTATATAGCAGCTTTGTCATGCACCCACACTGGGATAATCCCAGCAATTAGTCATGCACCCATATATTGTGATAATCCCAGCAATAAGCATGTGATTGTACAATATTTCCCTATTAAACTGAAATCAACAGTCATTTTCCTTGTCACAGGGACATGCACCAATGACATCAACAAGCAGAAGTATGTAACACTTCGTTGTGGTTGTGAACTTCACACTGTATTCGAGAAATATTCTATTATATTTTGCTAACTGTATACCTATATATTCTAGTTTTGCAGACTGTACATGCATGCAGTCATAAAGTGTGCTGTGCTGTTTTTAATGATTGACATTAACTCTGAAACTAGTAGTACTATCAAAGTTTGGGACTTCCATGCACAGTGCATGTATATACACAGAATGATATAATGTTGATTGCTAATTCAACTTCTATGCACAAAGTACAATGTCATGCATATAAAAGGGAGACCATGCAACATAATAGCCAAGCAAAGCTATAACAAAGGTCACCCTTACAAAGAAGTATAATTTTATACCTGCAAGATTAGTACAAATACATGCAGTAGGACAGCATTAAAGAAAATATATATAATGCTAAAATTTATAGAATTCCAAAATCCCTTAGCCAATCCATTTCATCATCTTCATCGTCTTTGTCGTCTTTATCTGTAGATAAATGGTTACTTCATAAACTCGGCATGGAAAAATGAAAAATAAATGTGTGCATGTAATGAAATATATAACACACTTACCTTACATTCCATTCGAGGCCATAGTTGAGACAATCATTTCGAGATTATTAGCTAGCTGATTCTCAAACACTTGTGGAGAATGAAGAGCCTCGTAGAGTGACAACTATTCATATGGGAGTACACTGTTAGGTTGACTCTCCCAAAGTGAGAACACAGCACTAAAACACGCACTATAGATCCATGATGCATGGTCATGCCAAATTTGGTCTAATTTCCCATTACTCATGCAGTGCCTATATATTGCTCGCCATTTTGCCGGGATCTCGGCGGCAATGTAGTTCATCAGGAGTGAATCAATGGGATTGACAAGATTGCACTGTTTTAGATCCACAAGGATTGTTTGGCAGAGAAACGCTCGTAGGACGATGTGCTGTATTAGGGAATGTGCAGTAATTATTACTTGTTTGATGGTAACTGAGGGCGGTTTCCAGATATCCTTGTGCTCCAGTGAATCTAACCAACGCAGTGGCTTGATCAGTCGCCTGATATCCGTTGGGTAAAGTTCCTCTTCTTCCTTTTGCTTCAGCTCATCTTGATCTAGTCTCCAAACAATCCTCCTTTTCAGTCAACTAGACGTCTATATGAATACACAAAAAAATAAGGTTTATTATGCTTTCTGTGCTACTTCCTCCGTCTTGTGTGAGTATAGCCAGCCTTCAGCAAGCTTCCTTTCAAAGAGAATTAACAGTGTTGCTTGGGCATCATAGAACACAAACCTCTTGGAGGCTTGTGACTTCATATTGATAGAAATTGTTGAAGAACTGTATAGAAAACAAAATGCCATGTGCATGCATGCAAAGTCATCTGTAGTATATAGATGTTATCTGGGTATCATTGAGCCAAAAGGAGAGAACATTCGCTGATCGATGTATACGAATTTCGTCTGTGGTCTTCTCATTATCTTGAATGGCATGGTAATGACAGATGATCTGAGTGATAACAGATTGTCATCCTTTGAGTTTACGATTGAAGTATTGAGGAAACCTTCATACCGAGAACTAGCTAGTGTAGTAGCTAGCCTCGAGACCAGCCGTTCTTTATCTGGTCAAGTTCCAATGTAGCACTTGTTCTAGCTGAGTCAGCGTTTTATAGCATCATAATGATATTCATTGACATTGGTAATACAACCTTTGCGGGCAATTACCGGTCCAAGAAATTCCTGGACCATAGAACGAGTGCTACATTGGAACTTGACCAGGCGTTCTTTCAGATAACTGAACGGCTGGTCTCGAGGCTATGTAGTAGCTACTGTCAATAGGAGAAGGACTGAAAACAAAGAACCTATACTGAAGTGTAGGCAACCGCATGATCTGACTCATACACTAAGATATAAGAGCTAACCATATGAATGTGGTTGTCACTCTACGAGGCTCTTCGTTCTCCACAAGTGTCTGAGAATCAGCTAGCTAAAATAATCTTGAATTGATTTATGTAAGGTATAAGTGTGTATGTATCACCAAATTTTTTGTTCATCATAATTCGGAGTTCTTGATGGTATTTCTTTTTCATGCAGTTTATCTACGGATAAAGACGACGAAGACGATGATGAAATGGATAGATAGCTAGGAATAGAATTTTCTTAAAATAGGACAAGAATTTTGTTATAACTTGATATACACACTGCATGCATGTTGAACGAGTGAAGTGATGCAACAACATAACAACATAACACAAAACACATCTACATGTTTACATTTGCGCTCCTGTTCTGTGCTAGTGCAGTGATGAGAATGCCTACAATGCGTTCAGTCCATGATAAACTTTTCAGAATTGCCATAAACTTGTCAAAGTCAGAGGGAGAGGTCTTGACTTGATCCGTCATGAAGTCCACCAACCTGGTTGCCTTGGCACGGTTGGTGTGTATGGGGTGGCGGATAAATTCTCGTATGTGAACCGACTTGAATGCTGCAATCATCTCATCGTAGATTGTCTGTGGGTCTTGAGTCACGGCGGTAATGAGATGTGGTGTGCAGGATAGCATTGTCTTGTATTCTGGGGAGGAGTCTGGAAAATAGCAACTCCATGCATTACTACCAAACACACAATAACTATTAGGAATACCTAGTTTGGGAGGGGGAGATCGTCTTGGCTTTGGGATGGGAGGTCTCTCTTGCTGTGAAGTAGGAGTAACTGTAGAATAGAACACATTTTTAGTCAGATTCTGCGTTTATAATGGAAACCATCAGCGCATTGAGAATGTGTTGATATGCATACCTTGAGGCTGTTTAGAGCTGGGAACGTTTGGCAGAGAAACGCTCGTAGGAAGATGTGCTGTATATAGGGAATGTGATATTCACAGTAAACACATGTTGTTATTCTTACTTGTATGATGGTAACTGAGGGGTTCCAATGAAAGCTCTGTTTCCAGATATCCTTGTGCTCCAGTAAATCTAACTAACGCAGTGGCTTGATCAGTCGCCTGATGTCCGTTAACTTTAACAACAAATCTTGGAGGGTAAAGTTCCTCTTCTTCCATTAGCTTCAGCTCATCTTGATCTAGTCTCCAACAGTCCACCTCATTTTCAGTTAACTGCGAACAAAAGAAAATAGTACTAAATAGTAACGTTTATGCACTAACAATGATTTCTGTGCTTACCTTGCTACTTCCACCGTCTTGTGTGAGTATCCAGCCTTCAGAGAACCTTCTTTCAAAGTGAATTTGCAGTGTTGCTTGGGGATCAGAGAACACAAACCTCTTGAGGCTTGTGACTTCATATTGTTCAACATTATAAAAGTGCTTGAGAAACTGTATAGAAACCATACGCATAAATACATCAAAGAAGGAATGCACACAAAAGATATTTACTAAAAAAATTACACTCTTACCTTTAGGCACGTTTGCAGGAAGTAGGTGACACAATATTGAGCTTTCCATGTTCCAGATGGATTTTTTGGAGTGACTCGAACCAGTCGAAAGTTAGCTTTCGAGAGAGATGAGACGCTGGAAGCAATGCAAAAATGGCAAAAGTGGTGGGTCAGTAACGTCCCATACATACTTTCTACTTTAAAAGTTGCTTCGCCATCACATTCTTCAAACGTTCTGTTACCATGCACAGCCTTAACAAATTGCAAATCATTCAGCGATGACGACGTAGTGCTCAGAAAATGAGGGAGTAAAATTTTGACTGGTCTGCCAAATTTAAAATACGGGTCATCCATGACACAGAACTTAACTATTGGGGAAACAGGTCTCAGGCCTTGCTGCAGCTGTAATGGAGAGAATAGTGACACTGCTATTTTCACCGTTATGCGTTTTCCAGCCGGTATGGCAAATTCAGGCACACTCAGTTCAATGTCGTGATCTTCATTTCTGTACCTACCACCTTTGCAATCAAACATCACTTCTTCTGGAGAGTCAATGTAACAAAACTGCTGCACATCTGCTTTTGACAGTGTTGATGAGCACAAAGAATGGTCTTCTTGTTGTCTTGTTTCAGGAGTTGTACAGGAGGTGTTCTTGCATGCCTTTGAATGTTGAGGGTATTTAGAGAGAGTGTTCTCCTCACAATTACTAGGCACAACACCACGATTAGTAATCTGTTTTAATAGGAAAAAGAGTGATAAAACTATGCAGTATGTAATGAGAAAGAGTATGAGAAAAGGGCTCATTAAGATTTGGCTGGCTTTTGCATACACCAGATCCTTCTCTGGCATTGAGATAAACCGCAGCGTTACGCTTGTTACATTCATAAACTTGCAGGAAAATGAACCAATAAATGTTGTTTTTTTTGGCCAAGAAAACACTGCCGTAGCACGATGTTCAGAACGGAGTATTCCAGATGTTATCTTGGTGTAATTGAGCCAAAAGGAGATAGCTTCTCCTCGGTGTGAGAATATCGGCCAGTTTATTGTTGTACAGTTACTAATAGAGCAACTGCAAATGATGAAGATGGTATTAATAGGATGGACGGCCAAGGGAATAGGTGCAATCTTGATTCCCAAAGTCACACTTTCATTCTGAGAACTAGCTAGTGTAGTAGCTACTGTCAATAAGAGAAGACTAAGTAACTGAAACATACTAAGCATGTCAAGTCTGGATTAGATTGGCTATAGAATCTACCTTAGTATTTGTTATGGTATGAGCAAACACATTATTAATTAACGTAAGGTCATGGTATGGGGGGGGGGTTCACCAGGGAAATCCCATGCATGTATTAAAATAGCAGGAGTGCATTCATGGAAATAATCATAGACCACTCTGGTCATAGACTAGACTAGCCTCGATTCCAGGCCGCACTTCACTCACTTCTTTTCTATGAAGGCCGGTGAAGGAGGCTAAGACTAGACAGACAACTCTATAGATTTAGTCGTCATGCACCCTCACAGGGATAATCCCAGCATTATAATCGAAGCAAATTTGTCAGGATAAATCGAGGTATAAAATTAAGACATTAATAAGCAAGTTATAATAATTATTGTAGATTTCTGCAATCAACAACCAATTTTCCTGTCACCATGCATGCACACTTAAAGGACAGCATAGGTATGTATAAGCTACAATACAGAATAAGCTATATACACTAAATTTACAATCAATACAAGAACAGGTAAATCAAATTATAGTTAATTGCACGTAGCCATCAAACATTTACACGCATGTACAACAAACAGTACATAAATTTTTATTATGTTAAACAAATTATGGTTATGCTAGGACACACAGCTCATCTTCCTCTTGTACACTCCGAGCACTGTCCCACATTTGGACACTCGTGGGTAGCGTCTTTCAATGATTTCGCACAGCATGGTACAAAACAACTCCTGAAAAATTAGCCATTAAAAAACAGTCAATGTAGAGAGTTAGTAAACATGCAGGTAGGAATCATTATCACTAATCGTGGAACACGAGTGTCTACCACATGTCACTCTCTTTGATAACCAGGTTGATCGCAAGTATCACCTCTGTAATATAGACACCATTGGTCTCCCTAAGAATGATCGCAGGCGCTTATAAGAAGGCTTCACTGTCAGTAGAACTTTGTACTATTGGAGTTGCTAATCAGGCTAATTGTCTATACATTTTGTCAAAAATAGGCCACAATAGATTTAGATTACCTCTCTGTAAAGAAAATCACGTTATTATTGGATCAATGGAACTAAAGTTATAGACGCTCTATCGCTAAGTCTCTTTTTGATTAGCTGTGTAACCAGAATTCATGGTCCAAATTGAACGATTTTATGATGTTAGTTCAGATAGTATGCTCAAACCCCAAATTTGGAACGGGCTATTGTTTTCTATTTCGGAAAAAGACCATGGGCTACAATATAGGTAATTACATAATCCGTCTAGAGAGATTACCTACATATATAGCTACAGTATATTATGTTGTATGACTTACACTCCAAAGCATAGCGGACCGAGGAGTACTGAAGAGATGATAGTCAGCTTCCCACACCTGTATCAAACCGTGGTGCTGACTTGCTCCTTACAATGAGTGCAAGTGCATGATACTCACGGGAAACGCATCAAATTCACTCGACTGTGCAAGGAAAAATAAATATTTACAGTGCCTTCAGCTTTGAGAGTAAATTTAACCACAGAGTGAGTAATTGCACTTAAATGTATCTCAAGATTGAAACATTTCTAAGAAATTGTGCTGATACCATTGTGTAGGTGAATAAATAAGCTACAACCTTATTTGAAAATATTTCCCCAAAAGTTGTTGTAGTGGGAAATCATTTTAGGTAAAAATGGGGGTGATCGTAAAATATATGTGTAACATGAAATATCTCCGGAACTAAAGTATTTCTGGACAACTTTTTTGTATCAAAAGATAGAAAATTTATTAACAATTAATGTGCAAAAACAATTAGACCTTAGCCGACAAATTTGCTTGATTTCCATCGCTAAGCGAAAAGGCACCTAAAATATGCTATAATTGAGTATTAATCAGTACGTGTACTTATGTAAGCTATACGTAACCATGCATATGTTAGCTAAACTATTCAGGAATGTTGTGCCAAAGTTCCATACCTTAGCCGAAAACAATTGGTCTTTTCCATCGCTAAGCGATTGTCCACTATACAAAAATGTTGGTGTTTTATAAACCACCACATACCCACCACCTTTAGTTACCATGGAAATATTTTTGGATATGTTTTAGATAATTTGTTCACCAACACAATGGTATCATCATATTTTCTTAGAAATGTTCCAATCTCAAAATATTTACATTTATGTACTAACACGTACCAAATTGCGTTTATTTACTCTATAGACTAAAGGCACTGTAATAGGCACAGTTATTATATCATCCAAAAATAGTGAGTATAACAGCCAGTGTAAAACGTATCCATTATAGTGTGCAGCTGCATGCAGTACAATGATTGTCAAGCTGGTACTATACACAAAATTAATGATGAATGCAGTTATAAATTTAATATTAACTAACGCAGTGGCTTGATTAGTCGCCTGATGTCCGTTAACTTTAACAACAAATCTTGGAGGGTAAAGTTCCTCTTCTTCCATTTGCTTCAGCTCATCTTGATCTAGTCTCCAACAGTCCACCTCATTTTCAGTCAACTGCATGTGAACAAATGTAATATTTCACTAACCAATGATTTCTGTGCTTACCTTGCTACTTCCACCTTCTTGTGTGAGTATAGCCAGCCTCCAGCAAGCCTCCTTTCAAAGTGAATTTGCAGTGTTGCTTGGGCATCAGAGAACACAAACCTCTTGAGGCTTGTGACTTCATATTGTTCAAGTTCTTGAGGAATTCCATGCACGTACATGCATAAAGTCATCTGTATCAAATACAGTGACACATATAAACATGTTTACTATACACATTTGGTTGGTTGAACATGCACCCACTTACATACTTTTAGGCACGTTTGCAGAAATAAGTGACACAATACAATGTATTGAGCTTTCCATGTTGCAGATGGATTTTTTGGAGTGACTCTTCTATAATTCGCCTTTGAGAGAGACGCTGGAAGCAATGTAAAGTGGTGAGTCAGTAACATCCCATAATTATATAATATACATGATACTTCTTGCTCTTCACCATCACATTCTTCAAGTGTCCTCCACTATGTGGAGTCTTAACAAATTGCAAATCATTCAGTGATGATGACGTAGTGCTCAGAAAATGGGGGAGTACAATTTTGACTGGTTTGGCGAATTTAAAATATGGGTCATCCACACGACACAGAACTCAACTAGATCCTTTGTCATTTTTAACACTTTCCCAGTATAGGCAATGGCTATAATTTAAATTAAATTCCGACTACAAATGTTATTTCAAGTAGAATCTACAGTTTAAATCTCTGTACGGGAGTAGAGATAATAGTTTAATTAGCCAGTTTAGCGTCGTCACCACGCCCATTTTTGACATCAGTCTGACCAATCTGTTTAGGGGAGATAGTCTGGCCTCGAGACTATGATTCTGCATGCATGTAAAATTTAATTAATGCAAAAATGTTCATCATGATAATTATAATTATGTGTACACTTGAAAAGCTATTTGTTACATGATGTTATGTAGCTTTGGCACCTTCACCGAGGCATCAGCACCCGCGGTGCTTTCATTACAAAACTGCTTCACATCTCTGCTTTTGACAGTGTTGATGTGCACAAAGAATGGTATTTTTGTTGTCTTGTTTCGAAAGTTTCAGCACAAGAGGTGTTCTTGCATGCCTTTGAACGTTGAGGGTACTCGTACTTACAAGACGCAACATGATTATTGAAGCGCCTTCTTTTGAGGTACATAATGAAGAAGATGAAGATGAGGATAATCACGGAAATCACGATAATCAAGATATTACCAAACACAGCCCCGATGAAAAGTATGATGTTTTTCTCCTAATAGCCTCCAATAAAGCTATTTTAGTATCAACTTGCACCGGTGGACTTATTTCAGTCATCCACATACAGTAAAACCAGCCAACAAAGAAGTACTCGCTCGGCAATACAAACTGTGCCATAACAACAACACTTCCACCAAATTCCATCTCCGTGTAGCCAAGAAACCCTTCAGATGTTACGTTAAAATTTTCATTTTCCCAAAGGAATGTGATTCTCTCTTGTTGATGTACACGAAGTTTTTCTGTAGTCTCCTGAATGGCATGGTAACAGGTGAGTGACACACGATTGTTATCTTCAAGAGATACTGAGTCGCAAATTGAAACTATACTGAAAACCAACTTGTGTAGTAGCTTGTGTAGTAGCTACTGTCAGTAGAAGAACACTGAAAATAAGTCTAAACTGAACCATAGGCATGACTCAATGACTTTGGATATACTATATGAAATGAAGCAGAGTAAACAGTGAATACATGAAGTAAGTTCTTGGGGGGGGGGGGTTCACCAGGGAAATCTCATCATGTTAGAGCTATAATTATAATCATGTTCATATCTAGACTAATCGACTCCAGAGAATTGACTCTAGCTAGATCACTGTCAAGCACCATTAACCCCCTAGGGGGATAACCCTGCATGGCATTATGGGCTGTAATAAGCCGATAGTAAGCATGCAATATCGTATAGCGGGTAATTTTCGTGGGGTAAATTCGTTATTTTCGTGGGCAAGCTGACCTCCACAAAATTTTAACGTAGGCGTGGCTTACCGGAACGTAGGAATGCAGTGCAAGCAACGAGACTAAACGAAATGTTTACTCACGAATACCACAGTTTCTCGAGTTGAACGAATTTTTGACCCCATGAAATTAAAATTACCCGCTATACGGTATATCAACATGCATCCACTTAGATAGCGACAAGCATACGTAAAACTAGCTATACAGTTTTACATTCAAGCAAAACAGATTGAAGTTAATTGCACGTAACCATCAAACATACATGCATGTACGACAAACAGTACATATAAAGTTAGAATCTTAGTATAAAAAATTTGGTTTCCTATTTATACAATCGCGTTAAACAGGTTATAATATAGTTATGCTAGGACACACAGCTCATCTTCCTCCTGTACACTCCGAGCAATGTCCCACATTTTGGACACTCGTGGGAAGCGTCTTTCAATGACTTTGCAAAGCACGGTACAAAACAACCCCTGAAAAATAAGAAGCCATTAATGCCGGTATGCACTCATCAATGGTATATAATAAGTATAGTATCACTATAATCATAGAATATGCTAGCCTCCTTCATTGGCCTCCCCTGAAGAGAAGCCTTGCTACTGACTGCTTGCGCATGCGCAAAATTATTGGCTATTTTTCCCCATAAAAGTTCCTATAATACTGAATTCATCAGAGAAAAATCCTAACAAACGTATAAAGTCTTCGAGGAAATGCGGCCTGGGATCGAGGCTAAGAATATGCATGAGTGTCAGTAAAAACTGTCTATTGTGGTCACCTACTGGTCACTCTAATGTTTAAAAATGTAACTAGAGTTCAAATGCAAGCTTATAAGGAGCCTGTTCAGATGGTCTGCTCAAATCTCAAATTTGGAATGGACCAAAAGACCATGGGCTATATATAGCTCATATTATTAATTTTATTATCATCTGTCCACAGAGATTACCCAGTTACTGTAGCAACAGTATCTGTTGTATGACTTACACTCCAAAGCATAGCAGACCAAGAAGTACTGAAGAGATGATAGCCACCTTCCCACACCTGTATCGAACCGTGGTGTTGACTTGCTCTTTACAATGAGTGCAAGTGACGTTCACTGGAAACGCATCAAATTCACTCAACTGTGCAAGAAATATTAAATGTTTAATCAGTTATTATATCAGCCAAAAATAGTGAGTATAACAGCCAGCGTAAAACGTATCCTGATTCCATTAATGTGCAGCTGCAGTACAATGAATGTCAATACACAAATGATGAATGCAGTTATAAATTTATACACACACACAAATAGCAGGCCCAAACAAGGAGAATGCTATGTACAGTGACAAACTCACCGTCACATGCGTGTCACTGCCAGTGGGAGACAAAGCCATAGCACCGTACTGGACGAGAGTAAAAAAAGAGTGATCATGACAGAAAAGCGAGATATTGCATTGCCACTAAAATGCACATGCAGGCAATTTATAAAATCGGCCAGCATTGCTATCCTGTCATAAGGAAGGACACACGTACAAGATATGTATGACTCACCGCTTGTGCTCTAGAAGCTGGCAATGAGGATATACTCTCTGCATAATTATAGAGGAAAAATAGTACTTGAATAAGCTTCTTTATAATTATTAATGGTTAATAGCTACAAACAACCAGTTGGGATGTCAGCTAGCTAGCTCACACTAACACACCTTGTGAACCAATGAAGGAAAGCTCTCCTTCTGAAAAGTAGGACATGTTCTCTCCTAGTGTACGTGTGTCAACACTCATAAGAAGACGATCATTCAAGCTTGATTTATGCCCACTCATCTATTAGGGGGCAAAGGACAAAACCAATATCAGTATTGCAGACAGAGCTTGTTCTTTTTATGTAGTATGTACGAGCTAAATACAAGCAGAGTTTTAGACAGTTTGCTGAACTAATAAAGGATTTCAAATAAATACAGGGCTTGCAGTTTACTGTTGCTGATACAAGCTTGCTAGTTTAGTTTAATTAAACACACCAATAGTCAAGTCTCAAAATGTATGCCAACAAGACTAAACTATCACCTTTTAAATAATGGGTGCAATAATGGGTGCTGCAAATCACCTCGTAAATGTAGCTATCTGGCTTCACATTGTCCTCAATACCTTAAAACCACAACATTAATATGAATACCCTGGAGGTACGTACGTACATGTACACGTCGCTACTGTAATCGATAGATGCTGAAACTTACAAAGTTTTCTGGAGGAAGAGATCGAGCTAGCAAGGGGGAGCTGTCCTCAGCCATGATACAATTTCCTCTGGACCCTGTGGAGACAATGGACATAAATTAAAACCAAAAAAAATGTAATGGAAACTTATTCCTCATCACCTAGCATGTACAGTATTCTAAAATTGCAGGTAGAAAACCACAGGCATTCTGCAAATACTTAACCTTTATACGTACCTTACCTGTATTTGCTGTAGCTTCCACCACAAACTTGTAGCTAGCTTTTACGCTCAAAACACGTGCTTGTCTAGTTTGCAGACTAGCCCCTCCCTTATCTAGCCCTCTTTGATCTGAGCTCATCCTTCCTCAAAAAGTGGGTCGGAGTTCAGGCCGGAGAGAGATCTAGTTCCATATGCCATATGGCTCCATCTGAACACAAGCGACAGACTGTACTTCTATATTAAAGACTTGCAACTGGTGACTGAACTGTGCTCGAGATAGGAAGAGGTTAGTGCTATATATCTACATCCACTTTAGTACCTAGCCTGCTATATAAACAGTATATTATTAGTTATAATTATTTTTTGTCCAGCTATAATTAATACTCTACCTTTATGCTACTGAACAATCATATTTATATTGTTTATGTTTTCCATTTCTCGAGGTACTCTGTGGTTCTTCTCACAATTAACAGTTACATACTATAACAGCTCTCACCCACCACCCATTATTAGCGCATACTTAATACACCTACATCTAACCTAGGTTTATAGGGTTGATAACGGTGAGATAATGCATTTCTGACGCTAACATTTCCTTCTTTCAGACTCTATCGACTAAATGGATCTTTACTCGAATATGGAAGAGGATTTCATTGTTGTGACTCCCTCTGAAGCCGGGGAGCCTCCCCTGGAGTACTGTGCCCAAGATGAATCCAGGTGCATTGACATTCAATTTACCAGGAATTTCGTTATTAGAAAACATTGTGGTGTTTCTAAACAAGCAAAGTACATATATGTGAGTTTGTTTATAGTTGCACAATATACTTACTTCCAGGCCTAAACTGTTTGGAGTCTGGGGTGCTTTAATGCCTGTGGGTAAAGCAGTCACCTCTCTGCTGTCAAGTTTCTTGGACAGCCACAAGAAAGGTACTACTATGAACAATGTTACAGTGGAAGAGGTTTCTCCACCAAGACACGAGTGTGCCCCGGCAAATGAGACACAAGAGTCAGAGTCTAATCTAAAGCCCGGTATGTTGGTGAAGACATACACATTTTCGGGAAGTACCCAATCTACTGTCACTAGTAATGAGCTTAACAATTGATTTATTGACATTAAGATTAGTAGCACTCAGTTTACGTAAAGTAGTTTATACTATTAGCGTATCAAGTTAATGGGCCCAGTGTTTGCATACACTTATTTGTAAAACTATCGACTTCTAAGCGATGTTTAATGATCTCAGGTATGAGCATGCCTGACAACTGAAACTTCCCCCAGAAGGCCCATGCATGAAGGATGTTGTGCCATGTATTAGTTCAGATATGTTACGTACAATTATAAAGAATCTGAATAGTTGCGTATCCTCTGGTTACCTAGTAACTCTAACTTCATAAAATAACATCTGCCTCTGAGGCTTTGTTCTCCTTATACAGTCAATAATAATTACCATGTGTTTTTCAGACTCTCATGCAAAGAGAAGAAAATCTTTGATCAGGTCCAAAGCTATCTCATCAGCTAGTGAGACAGAGACTGAATATTCTTTTCATCGCTTCAAGTTAAATTCCAAGGACAATTCAACTGACGATTATTTTGTTCTAAAAGTGAAGACAAGATCCACAAGTTCTCTATCATCAGGTCTAATATCACCCACCACGGAAAATCAATCATTACAGAACCTGGCAGAAACTCTTTATAAAAACGACAGTGGTATACCTGAGGAAGTTGAGAAGGATAGTCCTGCAATGTTGGAGTTTGAACAAGCATTCTTTAACCAAGACTCTCCTGTCATCATCAGAAGAGGTAGCGGAATGAGTAATAAAAAGTCTATCTCCCTTCCATCAAGAGTAAGTTTGTATGTGTAGCAGTGGTTAGACTGGTTAGCTGGGCTCAACCACAGACTGGGGTGGTTGGTTGCCAATGGTGTGGTCCTTGTTACCACTCGTGTAATTAGCCAACAATGTTCACCACAACTTTGAGCAGAATAAATCATGATTTCATTTTACACACAAGATCATGAATAATAATTGTTCGCTAGCCCTTATTAGTACTGTACATATTTGCAGACTGATATTGTTTCTCCTGACTCTCTCATCCGTGTCAACTGGGCTCATGCCAGAGGCAGGTATGTGGCATGCAGTGTGAATGCATGGTGTGTGTGGAGTCTATGTGTTATAGTGTCCCTCAACCCTCAGGCTTTGGGACACTATATCACATAGATACCTCATGTTCAACTATAACATGTATGGCAGTATAGTATGGTGACTTTACCCTTACAGCCTGCAACCTACCACAAATCTATGCTCAAATGGACACATACTTGAGAGTACTACCTCGGAAAAAAGGCTGTCAGGTAATACCTCAAAATCAATGGTTAACTAAACTGGTTAATTAATTTTGCTCTTTTTTTACAGAACAAGCAATCAAGGATATCGTGAAGATCCATTGTGACGATTTTGTCAAGTACTCGAACTGGAATACCCTTCTTCCATATCTAGAGGCTGCTGAACTGTTGGACCCTGACACGAAAGATAAACTGATGAGCCATTATGTTGGTGAACATGAGAAGAGTCTGTTCTTCTATCTAACAGCTTTACCGTCGCAAGGTAAAGCTGCGTATACCACATTCTACAAGTGTCTAATGCAAGAGAAAGAACATGCTGGTCACAAAACATTGCAGGAATACTTTAACCCGTTCTCTTAATTAGTGACAATAATGTGTCAAATGCTGTCCAACCCATTCTGTGTAATAATTATGATATCCCGTGTATCTACTCAATTATTTCATTGTACATTAAAAATAAATATCTATTTCATTGTATAATTATTTGCATCTGTTGAAAAAAATAACTACGTTTTCTGTGTAATAATGTATTTACAAAATAACTATAATAATTATATCTAATTTGCTCTTAGGTTAACTGGATTGTCCTGTCTTCCTGCGTTAGGTTTGGGTGGCTTGTTCAGAGGTACTAATTTCTTAGCCTTCTTAGCAGTCTTTACCTCGTCGACGTGTTCTGACTTCTCTCGAAGCTTATCCCTCAGTGAGCTCAAATAGGCCTCTCGATTTTCTGTTGTCACTTCTTGTTTCTTTTGTTTGATGCTTGTTAGCTCTGTCTGCATCTCAGCAAATTTATCCAAAGCGTCCCTGACTTGTTTGTCTCGCTCTTCTTTTGCTCTTAGTCTCTCAACAATCATTTGCTCTCGTTCCTAGGGAGGAGGTGACAATTCATAATTAACTAATTAGTTAGGTGTTGATGGGTGTGTGGAATTTTGTTGCCTTACCTTTTTTCGTTGTACCACTAATTTTTGTTTTTCTTGTAGCTCTTGATACGAAAGCCTCTTTCTTCGTTTAGCACTGCTACTAAACACTGGCATCTGTGGTGACAAGTTGTCTCCGACAACAACATCGAATGCCACGCCTCCTCTTGATACCGGTCTCTTGAGGATGCTCGGAGAATCAGGTAGCTCACCAATTATCTTCTCTGCAAACTTGACATGTCTTATACCATTTGGGAGAGGCTGCTCTTTCTCAGATGAGTTGCTTCCTGTAGACTTAGATCTACCTCTATCGTTGTTGACACCTGAACCGTCAATGGATAAAGATGGTTTCTCCAGCTCTCCTGGAATGCTGGCATTTTCTCTCAGGGTTTCATCAGATTTGTCAGTGATGATCTCCTTGTACTCTTCCCCCAGGCCACTGTCTCCACTAGAAGCACTTGCTTTGGATTTGCCTGAGATATTTCGAGAGCTAATTGATGTGACTTCAGAGGCTTGAGCATCCTGCTCGATCTCAGAACTCAATGATGCTGTGCTGCCACTCTGTAAGGCATCGCTCGATCGTGCTTTTCTTTGTCGAATTTTCACACTCTGTCTGCTTCCGGTGAGGGAAATACTTGAAGAGGAAAGGTCTTGAGATTCAGGCGGTGGTTTCGATGGTGCTAACTCTGGAGCCACCACATTGGATGAACCACAACCCATCTTGTAATTTGATCTGTTAAAATAAAGTTTCCATTATGTAGCTCCTTGCTAAGTCAATAAGCTTACCTTTAATTTGTCAATGCAGACTTCTTGTCAACCAAAAAATAATCTTTTTTGCTTTTGATGATCAGTCCACTCACTGCTTTTTTAATGCAGATGTGCAGTTGCCATGGTGTTTGCTTACTGGGTAACGCTATAGCTTTTTTGCAAGTCACGTTGTTTACATGGCAACGTGCATAGAAACCAAACGCGTGGGTGGCTCAGTTAGTTTCCATGGAAATAACAAGCTTAGGTCTTGTGACTAAACCATGTGACTGTATAGCTGAACTGATGACGTACACTAAATAAACATCCCATCTCCTGAACATCGACATGAACAAGATCAAGAGGTAGTTTGCAAAATGAATGACAGATATAACAGCTATCAAGAGTTTAATGATTTCTCCAACATGGGTGACACAGGTAGGCTACCTGACATTGTGTGTATCTATCTGTTCTAGTTGAATTGAGGCTTCCCCTTTCCTAGTTTCTCAAGATTTGTAATGACTGAAAGCATTCCACTACTAAAGTTACCCAGTAAGTGTTGGAGCCCACCCGTGTGTAGATCTAATTCTTACTAAGATTTATAATACTGTGTTCTCGTCATGTCTTAATTAATAGTTGACGTAGATCTACACAATTATTTTATTGACTGGGGTAATTCTTGTGCACAGGGCAGAGCAGAGGCCCGCCCTCACAAGATGTAGCTCTGAAAGAGCTTCAGGAGAATGTTCAACATTTCTGCAACAACCGTAAGCTGTCAACAATAATAGAGATGTGTTTAAATGCGCTACATGTATTATATGTGCACACTTTCTGTGATCAATAGCTATTCTGTTCTGTTGTAGCCTGTGAATGGTGTGAATGTGTGTAGCCTCTTTGCTAAGAATGTATAGCTTGTCCGTACTTACCTACTATTGGCGATACTACTATACCAGTGCAGTCACACTAAGATTTTGTTTATAATTATAGCCTATTCACGTGTGCATGTAATACTCTGCGTGCCACTATTAACCTTTACTCCTTTAACCCCTGCGTTCCACCATTAACCGCTACTCCTTTAACCCCTTAGTGACTACTATGGAGAGAAGAGTTCGACTGCTAAATACTGCCCAGGATAACTCAAGACTCAGACAGGAAATGTATGTGACACGTACATTAGCGTTGTCTGTGTACTCATTGTGTGTGTCTTGTTCTTCCTCTCCAGTATCACACTCACAACGGATACAGTTCAACTGGCAAAGATTGCCGACAGTGCAGTTCGAAAGGTCAAGCAGTATGCAAGGTCACTATCTCCGGTAAGTTTAAGCCTCTTTTGTATATCTGAGTGCCTCACAGTGTATGTGTTATTGTTATCGTAGAATATAAATTATCGTAAATGATAATTTAAATTATGTTTTCAATTTGACAGGCGGAAAAGATGCAATTTGATCGTTTGGTGAACACATTTTCATCTTCAGTTAGCAAGTTTCAGGATATTCAGCAGGTATGTATGTGTGTATGTATGTATGTGTGTATGTATGTACACTTGTTGCTACCACGTGCTTCATTTCCCATTCACAACAGATGACGTCCAATCTCGAAAAAGAACTGATCACAAAGGCCCGATCATCATCAGTCAACAGGAGTGTAAGTGTGGGCATGCAGGACTGTCTAGATTAATGTAGCCTGTATACAGCATCCCAGCTACTAATGTAAAGACTGTTGATGTGTGTAAATGACATATTTATCTCGCCACCACCCATGCAGGGTTCCTCTGGCAACAGTTTACCAGAGAGTGAGCGTGAAAATGCAAGATTGGTGGATCACGACATGTGAGTAACTTGACAATAATGGATATAATTATACGTACTGTGTTCTCTTCAGGTCTTCCCGAATGTCCCAGACCCAGGTTGTGGTGGACACAGACACACTGGCGGTGGAGCAGAGAGAGAGGGAAATGAGGCAACTCGAGGTAGGTCTCCCTGACTATGTACTGATGACTGGCTTATTAGGTAGGGGAAAGCTCTTGGGGGGTAATATCTAACCACCATTCCTAGCCAGTATAGTTAGCCTAAACAGAAAGCTCCTATTACTTTTATATACATGTACATACGCATATAGATATTGAAATTTGCTGTGATGATTGTGTTATTTGTCTACTCATACAGCATGACATCACAGATATTAATGGTATATTTCGAGACCTTGGCACTCTGGTGAATGATCAGGGAGACATGATCGGTAAGAGGAAATGTGTCCATATCTTGCTTGTATGTATGTGGCTGTATTGATACCTTCCATTGATGCATGTGATACTATTTGAATTTTGCTGCAGACAATATTGAGGTGAACGTTGAACACACTGGCGTCAAAGTTGTTGCCGGTAATAAGCAGCTGGAGAAAGCTGTCAGCCACAAGGTAAGTGTCTATGAAATACGTAAAATGAGTATGACTATTTTTAATCCTTTACAGAGGTGTTCCCGGAAGCTCACCCTGTGTATCGCCTGCTTTGCTGTTACAGGTGTTGTGATTATCCTCATTATAATCATCTCGCTCGTTTGTTCGCTGGGTAAAGTTTGCCACTCGTAATGAAACGTTTGAAGCATCAACAATTTAGCAGATCTGTTATTGTGGTTGGTGTAGCTGTTGTTTTTAACCTGCGTGTGTTTTGTCAGAATCTCTGTTTTTGTTCGCGCTCTTAGAGCTGCGTACTGCAATAACTATTTCTTTGTGCATTGACCCTGTTCCCAATAATAAGGCAATGGTCGTCATAATTATTATTGTTAGTGATATCTCCTTGGAGATGAGTGAGTTGCACGAAGCTGCCTCTACAGGGAATCTAGAGCTACTTGAAGAGGAGCTTGCTAGGGGACTGAACCCTAGTGAACCTGATTCAGAGTGGGGAGGCAAGACACCGTTGCATATAGCCTGCTCAGCCGGTCACAAGAAGTGTGTCTATGTGCTCCTCCAAGCTGGAGCTGATGTGAATGCACAGACTGATAGCGGCTGGACTCCTGCTCACTGTGCTTGTGAGACTGGACGGGTATGGTATGCGTTAATATCGTATCTCTGAAAATGACCAGTTTTGCAAGGATCATAACGCAGATGCTAGATTTCCTATTATAAACAATAGATATTATATAGGCCTACATCATCTGCTATAAGTATAAATGATAACCTCCCTCCCCCTCAGTAGTGGTACCGTATAGCGGGTAATTTTCGTTGGTGCAAATTTTCGTACAAACTATCCATCAATTTACAGCTCAGGATAGTGACGTTGAATCTATTGCGGTAGAATAATTTCGTAGTTTTAATTTTCGTATCAATACGAAAATGTCTACCATACGAAAATAACTCGCTATATGGTAAGGTGATTTCCCAAAACCAGAAACATAACTTTCTTAATTTTGTTGATTTTAATGCATAGCCTGTATGTATTTGATCTCAGGTCCACTGTCTTCAATATCTGCTAACAAGTGGATGTGAACTAAGGGCTGATGTATGTGGCGACTCCCCTACTGCCATTGCAAGAACCTACGGACACACAGAATGCATAAAACTGATCAAAGAACATTTAGAATCATCAGTAGGTAGTGATAATTGTTCTGAGCAGAAGAGATGAATGACTTTTTTTTTTATTGCAATTTTTGTGTGGGGGGCAAGTTTGGAATTGGGGGGGTAATCTATTAATTTTTTGAGGGAATGTTGTTTTAGTGGGCAGAGCCCTGCCCCCTGCATGCATGCAATAGCGAACCCCACCCTCTTTTTTAGTGCGAACACAATCTTTCTCTCAGCTCAGCACAGCAGAAGTTTTTGTGGAGTCTACTAGAGCCCTAACAAGAGCAAGCATCAGGACGCAACTGTAGAGGTAAGCTTGTTTCGTCTATCTAGAGGTAGTAGCTAGTGCATGCTATGTAAAGCAAGCAATTGTCTCCGAGACACTTATCAGTGTGTTGAGATGATAACAAGCAAAGCATCTGTTTACACACAAGTGTCTCTCTGTACAAGCAGCTTGTATAGGCTACATCCACACTGTACTTAGCAATAAACACTGCTGTGTATAATTATCACATAGATTAATCTCCCCTCACTCCTCCCAGTAAAAATAATGGGTTGTGCACAAAGTTCCGCAACAGATGCGGTTCACGATACTCGAGCTGGAGACCCAAACTTAGTCTCCAAACAATATGGCCCCCCACCATCCCATCAGCCGGCAATCAGGATGACCTCTGTCGGCTCTCCAGGGGGTCCAATGCTCTCCCCTGGTCTTGTTAACGGAGTACCACCTCATGTCCCACCCTCAATACCCCCTCCCCTACCCGAAGAGAGAGGACAACAGTACATCTCACGATTTGCTTATCAAGCAAGGACATCAGAGGACTTGAGCTTCGAGAAGGGAGAAAAATTGAGAGTAAGAGATATGTTTTTGATTGTAAAATTTAAGTGTTAATTTTCAGTTGGGACTAGATTATATGCCTTATACGCACCCTTGATATCGATAGTATGCTGTCATTGTATTCGGTGTCCAATTTTTATGGCCGGCGAGCCCAATTGCTTGTGGTGGTGGAGGTACTGAGTGTTAGATATGCTTGTGGGTAGGTGTACACAGTTACACTGTTGTGCTATCTCATGTGCATATACAGTGATGATAGCTGCAAAGAAACGAAAGCCGACTCTTAAGATCAGATGGGTGGTTGGTGTCCAGGAATGTGGGGGAGGGTGTATGTGTGTTTGTGTGTCATTCCATTCCCTGGAGCAGCTTAGTTAGCAGAGGATGTGTTCACAGGAATTCTTGTAAATTTACATGCTAACTATAATTATGCTTACTTTAAAGCAGTGGGATTCACTACTACTAGTCTAATTATGTGATTTATGGTATGTGATTTCTTTTCTCATAGGTGATCGGAGACACTGCGGGGGATTGGTGGCTGGCTAAGTCTGTCAAGAGTGGACAGGAGGGATACATCCCTAGAAACTATGTGGCAGCTTTGGCTACCTTTGAGGCTGAAGAGTAAGTCACTCCATGCATACACTGTTACTTGAGAGAGAGCTTGAGTATACGTATTGGAGATTAAAGAGCTGTACTGTTTTTGAGTTATGTACACACAATGCTGGTGCTTTGGTTTAGGAATTCCACTGTGCAGTTAGCATTGAAAGCCTCCATATTGTTATAAGCTACCATGTATGGGTCAAATAAGTAAACCATTCCATTAGACCACTAGTCAGTTAGTGTTGAAGCACTTGCTAATATAGGTTGAATACCTACAGCTGACCTCAACACTTCAGTGTTTTGTATTTTAGGACATTATCGTGTCCATTTTCCAACTTTCTGTTTGCTTCTGGCTTCTATTGTTCTTTTGCTTACGCTCTCTTGGGACAACAATCGCCTTTTAATGGACTCTATTTCATATCCCTTCATTCGGTTGGCTGAAGTAATTCTATCAACTGTTATTTGAGCCACACACAGAGCTTCCCTAGTAGCCAAATATGCGGACAGCTGCTATGATATGTGCCCCAGCAGGAATTTTGAATACAGAGCACATATTGAGAATAACTTAACCTAGCTAGAACCATAAGTGCTTTCACTATTGATTATTGTGGTTAACGGACAGTGATCAGCTTTTCCCATTTTGTCCAAGCTGCTGGTTGTGTATAAAGATGCTATGGCAACACAATTGATTTGGCTGGCTATGAATCGTGAACATTTCCGTGCATGTGTCTTTAATTAAAATTATTAGCAATAATTTCTGTAGCTAGGCTGCTCAATCGAATGGATTGTACTTGTCTGCGCATATATTATCATAACTAGCATCATGGGTGGCTTCTACTGTATATAATGACCCTGTCTTTCATGTTGAATGTCAGTACATGTTAATGAAGGCTAGCCTCTTTTTGTGTGGCATCTAATGAACTGGAGTGTAATGCCTGGAACACTATAGACAGATTGTGAGAAAATGTCACTTTTCTCAATGTTGTAAGTGGCTTCCTATCGGCTGTAATGTACAGTATGTGATTGGATACTACAATAGCAAGTGTAAGCTCCCACACTGTCACGCATACCCACACAAAATACCCACACAAACTTTGGTTATTCCTAGACATACTATATGTAAGGTTATACTTCTTATCTGTTGGGTTTAGAGTTTAAATGCTAGACATGACATTGTTTTCTAGATATTTTTGTGATTGTCCATAACTTGAGTTAGGCGTATCCAATTTCAAAAAGAAAAAGTCCATGCTGTAGCTCTTAGCTGCTCAAAACCCACTGACTAGCTTTTTAAGCTCTTGAATGAAACACACAGTTAATAACATGTGATGAGCCCGTATGCATCAGCATGCCTCTGGAATGGTAATGATAACCATTACCTGTGTCAGCTATACCATAGTCCCGTATTAAAATACATTCATGTGTTGTTCACTACCGTGTACATATGAATACTCTCTGTGCTACCCCTGAAGGTCAGCATTTCCGTCTATATAGTTGAGAACAGAATATGGGTGTTCCCTCTGGAACATTAAATGTAACCTGGCACTATTTAATCATTGTGGTTTCCTTGACTTAGCTAGTGTGTGTGTGTGTGTGTGTGTGTGTGTGTGTGTGTGTGTGTGTGTGTGTGTGTGTGTGTGTCAGGAGCTATAATAACTGTGATCATGAGGATGCTAACATATCTTTGTATTAGCAAGTAGGCTGTGTGCTTGTTAACACCATGTGATAAGCATGTGCATTCGTTCTCTGCCCCGCTTCATTCCACATGCACCCACTAAACCTAAAAGAATTAAACTCAGTGCTCAACGTGCTGTCCTTTGATTGTCTACCTTGCTCACACACACACCCACTGGCCTTCAGGCGTCTCCTCCACAGGGGTCACCTGCACACGGGGGATAGCAATTGGTGGCATTAAAATTAGTAGCGGTAGAATTGTACACAAACCAAAATAATGTAGATACTTGCATATACTAATTATGTATAACCTTATTATTAAATGTGCCCCTCCCCCCTTCTATAGATGGTACTATGGGGATGTGTCTCGAGCCGAGGCTGAGAAATGGCTCTTATATCCCGGGAACCCCAGTGGTACCTTCCTGATTCGTACCAGCTCTACCAAAGCGGGACTATCTTTGTCTGTAAGAGACGGGGAGGGTATCAAGCACTACCGCATACGAAGACTGGACAATGACGGAGGCTATTTCATTGCCAGTAGAGCTGTCTTCACTTCTCTGCAGGTACGGTGAATGTGTTACTGACAGTGTAGTAGCCTGTTTCTATTCTTACTTTGATGTGGTAGCTTTTGTATGCAGTCCCTGGCTACACGTACCTTACATGTAGCATAAGTCCTACTGTATTACTAGAATATTTTGGGGTTGAAAAACCTTTGCAAATGAACTAAATCAGCAGAAAATTGACCCTTTACGATCTAACTATTGCGTTCTGGCAAGGATTGTGTGTAATTACCAGTATACTAGTAGGTTTGCAATTTTATTTTTGCAAAGTGATCAATCAACACTCGCAAAGTTGCACAATTATATTTGATGCTCGCAAAACATTCTAGAAATACAGTATACAGTGAAGAGTGAAGCCAGTCTATTGTCGCTCACACCTATTGGAAACATTCCACCTCTACAATTATTTTTGCAAAACTCTTTAGGATGCGTTTTGACTCGTGTTGGTAGTGTAGGTACGTAAGTAGCTATGTGTATGTATGTATGGGGGTAGCTATTAGGGCGTCCTCTGTGGGCAAGCTTGTTGAGGGGGTAGCTATTATGGGGTCCTCTGTGGGCGAGCTTGTTGAGGGGGTAGCTACTATGGGGTCCTCTGTGGGCGAGCTTGTTGAGGGGGTAGCTATTAGGGCGTCCTCTGTGGGCAAGCTTGTTGAGGGGGTAGCTATTAGGGGGTCCTCTGTGGGCGAGCTTGTTGAGGGGGTAGCTATTAGGGGGTCCTCTGTTGGCGAGCTTGTTGAGGGGGTAGCTATTATGGGGTCCTCTGTGGGCGAGCTTGTTGAGGGGTAGCTATTAGGGGGTCCTCTGTGGGCGAGCTTGTTGTAAATGTATAGAGTTATCTTATTTTAGCAATAATCACTTTCCTGTCCAAGAGAGCTCTTATAATCATTTCACATACCTATGCACTAAATTTTAATGTACATTGACTCTTACTCGATTAAGACTCATGTACGCAACACCCACACCCACACACACACCCACACACACTTAGACAGTGGTGTTACAGAATTGTTTATATTTCAGTGCTCTAGTGTGTGTGAGGCACGTGCACGCTAATCAAGTGACAATAAACTATGTACACACTATAACCCTGGCCGAGTAAGAGGGTCAACGACAACTGCTGCATTGGCAGTACCTACCGTATTACTAGAATGTTTTGCGAGTATCAAACATATGCAAACTTTGCGAGGGTTGATCAATTTGCAAAACCTACTTGTAAATACACGATCCTTTCCAGAGCGCAATAGTTAGATCGCAAAGGGTCAAATTTCCTGCTGATTTGGCTCATTCGCAAAGGTTTTTCACCCCCAAAATATTCTAGTAATACGGTAGCTCCTACAAGGGTAATGTAGAAACACATCAGACAAGTTTTTATTACGTCAGCTCCATTCTCTGCACCTGTGGTACTATAGTAGCCTGTCATAGTGTTGAGTGTGTACATTGAAACCGAGTCAGTCTCATTGTGTGTGCTTTTCACCACTAGGCAAATGGACATACAGCTATACAATTTTGTTTTAACCTGCGCAAACATTCAAAGTTTGTGTAAAACTTAACACACAGATATATGTTATTGTTTATATATTATACGCTATGGATATTGCCTGAGCTAACAAATAACATTGTTTTTCCTCCAAAATGTTACAACCCAAGTTATACTTTTATGTGTCTATAATTATAGGGTTTTGAATATGTAATAAACACACTGTCCCCTCCACACACACACACTGTCCCCCCCTCCCCCTCCACACACACACACACACACACACACACACACACACACTGTCCCCCCTCCCCCTCCACACACACACACACACTGTCCCCCCCCTCCACACACACACACTGTCCCCCCCTCCACACACACACACACACTGTCCCCCCCCTCCACACACACACACTGTCCCCCCCTCCCCACACACGTAGGACATGATAGAGCACTACTCTCGTGACTCGGACGGCCTGGCCCAAAGGCTCACCCTACCTTGCCCCAGGGCAGACCTCCCTCAGACAGTCGGCCTCTCCTACAGGTAACTAAATAGGTAGTTACTGTAGCTGTGTGTAAGGTAGTGTTCTCTCGTCTCCAGAATGGAGTGATCCACTTAATTATGATTAGAGTACTGTTCTGTTCAGAGCATTTCGATAGTTCAAGCTAACCAACAGTGTGATAAGGAGGGTGTGTGTGCGTGTGCGTGTGTGTGTGGGTGTGTGTGTGTGTGTGGGTGTGGGTGTGTATGTGTGTGTGCGTGTGCGTGTGTGTGTGTGTGTGGGTGTGGGTGTGTATGTGTGTGTGTGTGTGTGTGTATGTGTGAGGGTGTGTGTGTGTGTGTGTGTGTGTGTGTGTGTGTGTGTGTGTGTGTGTGTGTGTGTGTGTGTGCGTGTCTGCCTAGATTTATTAGTGGGTGTGTATAGCTGCTCCATGTAAAAGAGGAAAGAGGTAGTGAACGTAGTTGCACCCACTCTAAATCTAACTTTTCTATTCATTTGCATGTCCATATAATTGTTTCTGATGTGTTCTGTGTGGATGTGATCATGTGATGCCCTCTTTATTGCAGAGATGAGTGGGAGATTGATCGTTCTACTCTGGTCTTCCAAAAGAAGTTGGGACAGGGCAACTTTGGTGAGGTGTGGTCAGGCATCTGGAATGGTACTACCCCCGTGGCCATCAAGACACTCAAAACTGGTAAGAGTGTGTGTGTGTATGGCTTTGTCTTTCTCTTGATATCGTTCCTCAGCAGCTAGTATGTCCTCATGCATGGATGGACTGTGCATGTATAGGCCAACTCAGTGTGTGTGTGTGCGTGCGTGCGTGCGTGGGTGGTGTGTGCGTGTGTGTGTCTGTGTGTGTGTGTGTGTGTGTGTGTGTGCGTGCTTGTGTGGGTGGGTGGTGTGTGCGTGTGCGTGTGCGTGGGTGGTGTGTGCGTGTGTGTGTGTGCCTGGATTCTATTAGTGGCTGCTCCACGTAGAATGTTAATAAAAGAGGTAGCAAAGAAACCAAAAAAAACAGTGTGTGTGTGTACAGTTAATATTGTGTACGAAACTAATTATGCGTGATGCCAGAAATGTATTTATGTGAGGAACAAACCAATTACCAGCACACTGTATTTGATTATGGTGTGTAGTATTCGTATCATGATTATGACTGTGTGCATGTGTTCACCACAGGCACTATGGAGGTGAAAGACTTTGTAGCTGAGGCTCAAGTGATGAAGAAGATCCACCATCCTAATCTCCTCCAACTATACGCAGTGTGCACTCTAGAGGAACCCATTTACATCGTGACAGAGCTAATGAAGCATGGCAGTATGCTCGATTACCTGAGACACGGGGATGGTCGTAACATCACCATACATCAGGCCATCGACACTATCGCACAAATTGCATCAGGTATGCCCGCATGGTTACACTAAGACACTAAGACACTAATTGATAGCTTGGTAGCCATAGTTTTCCGTGTATTGCATGTCAGACAATGTGTGTACGTTTCTTATCGGTAAATTAAGTGGTTGAGGCATGTCACTGTAACCTGAGGTCAATTAGTTGCCATGGCTCTACACATGTATGTACTGTACTAATCATTCGTAGCCTAAAATTATATGGTACAATGAATCCTGCATGTCTACAGGGGCAAGAGTATCTACTCTTGATAGGAGTTACCCTCAGGTAGACCAACAGTGACTATAAAGAAGTGGCTTGCTATAGGTTGAAAAAAACAACATGAGAGCTTATATTAACATTCATGTGTTCTAGCCGGTGACCACATACAAATAGACAGGTTTTACTGTATGGTGCTCACTACAATAGACAGGTTTTACTGTATGGTGCTCACCACAATAGACAGGTTTTACTGTATGGTGCTCACTGCAATAGACAGGTTTTACTGTATGGTGCTCACTGCAATAGACAGGTTTTACTGTATGGTGCTCACTGCAATAGACAGGTTTTACTGTATGGTGCTCACTGCAATAGACAGGTTTTACTGTATGGTGCTCACTGCAATAGACAGGTTTTACTGTATGGTGCTCACTACAATAGACAGGTTTTCACTATGATTTGCAACTGATACTTTGTGTTATTGTCTCTCTCCAGGCATGGCGTATCTTGAGGAACACAACTACCTCCATCGTGACCTCGCTGCTCGCAATATTCTAGTGGGGGAGGGCAACGTCTGCAAAGTGGCCGATTTTGGACTTGCCAGGATTATCAAAGAGGATATCTACAATCCTCGCGAGGGTACAAAGTTCCCTATCAAGTGGACAGCCCCTGAGGCCGCACTCTACAATCGTTTCAGTATCAAATCGGACGTCTGGTCGTTTGCTGTGGTCATTGCAGAGGTGGTGACGAGAGGAGCCATGCCGTATCCAGGCATGAACAATCGTCAAGTACTGGAGGCCGTTGAGCGGGGATACAGAATGCCCAAGCCTGAGGGAGCACCTGAACCACTGTACAACATCATGCTCACTTGCTGGAAACATGAAGCAGAAGACAGACCCACCTTCGATTCATTGAAAGCACTTTTAGAAGACTATTATGTATCTGCAGCCGAAGGGGCTTATAAAGAAGCTTGATAGTAATGTGTAGACATTTTGAAGATCTCTTTTTCCATCCATGTTTTCTTGTTTTAAACCACACATGACTCTCATTGTTGTTTTTTATCACACTGTGTATTCTTGCATGTTCTTGTACATTGTTTACTGTTTATGAAGACTCTATAGTACATGTGTAATTATACAACACTTATAATAACTATTTCACTCTTTTTATAATCGTCACAATTATGGCACTGTTACAGTCATGATTCTGTGCATAAAGTTTTTATATGATAATTTTTCTGATGAGCTATACTAGTCTCGTCCCCAGGCTGAGTTGTCTCTAACATAACGCTAGGTTGCCAACTAGTAGACAACTCGGCCTGGGACCGAGACTAATGAGGGAAATTAGACCACAATCATGTGACCTCATTAAGGCGTATAATTATTATTGATGCTACTTGATAAAGTACAATCAAGAGTTTATGTAGTACAATGTACATGCATGTGTGCGCATGCCGTGTAGTACGTAACACTCACTCACACTGTAGCAATGCAAGCTTATAGCTAGGGGTAAACTCTACAGCATCGTAACACTAGATGTATATAATTATGTAAATGATCAAATTATTAATGAACTTTTTTGCAATAAAAGTGAAACAGGTATATGCATGAGTGAGACACACACTATATTAAAGAAGAGTTCTAGTCTACTAAATTGTCCATAGTGATACTATATTAATATTGACAATGAAAGAAATACTTTGTGAGCATGTATAAATAGTACATACACAACAAGAAAACAAAGAAAGGTGCAGAATATTACATATTAGCAAGAGGTGACAATCAACACTAACAAGCGAGTGATTAAACACAATTATTCTGAAATTAAGGCATTACTTTGAAGAAAAGACACGAGAACAGGACAAAACAACGACACCATACCTCGTTCAAACTGTCATGAAGTCTACACTGTATACATAATTATTAATATATAATGTTATAACAAAACAACACACAGTTATGTCAGAACTCTGTACGCTGCATCCGCTGCAGATACGAAGTAGTCTTCAAGATGGTACTTGAGATACTCGAAGGTGGGTCTCTCCTCTGGATCTTGTTTCCAACAGTCCATCATTATCTGATACAGGGGATCGGGGCAGCCGGGGGGTGGGGGCATTCGGTAGCCCTGCTCCACTTTGGCCAAAACTTCACCATTCGTCATTCCTGGATAAGGTACACGTCCGTGTGTAATCAACTCTACCAAAAAGATTCCAAATGACCAAACGTCCGATTTTATGCTGAATCGATTGAAGAGGGCAGCTTCAGGTGCCGTCCATTTGATGGGGAACTTTGCACCCTCTCGTGCTGTGTACTCGTCATCGACAATACAACGAGCCAGACCAAAATCAGCCACTTTTACGATATTTCCCTCTCCCACAAGGACGTTACGAGCAGCCAAATCTCTATGAATGTAGTGCTGTGCTTCGAGGAAAGCCATTCCACTCGCTACTTGCGCTGAAATGTCTACAAGCTCGGGGAGTTTCAGATGGCGACCTTCTCCCTTCTGCAAGTAATCGAGCAAACTGCCATTCTTCATAAGCTCTGTCACGATGTATACGGGTTGAGTCTTACTGCACACTGCGTACAGTTGAATCAACTTCTCGTGTTGTAGCTTCTTCATGATCTGGGCCTCAGCTAGGTAATCTTCGACAGCCATTGTGTTTGGTTTGAGCAGTTTCACGGCCACAGGTGTTGTAGTGTTCCATATTCCCTCCCACACTTCTCCGAACTGACCAGCACCGAGCTTCTTCTTGAGTTGAATCGAGGAACGTTCAATCTCCCACTCGTCTTTAGTGTTGTAGGAAAGACCGACGGTTGTGGGCATGTCAAATTTGGGGCAAATAACAGTGAGTCGACAACAGAGACCATCAGAATCGATCTTGTAGTGTTGAACCAGATCTTCTAGAGAGTTGCACATACAGCGAGGGGCAATGTAGAAACCACCTGCAGAGAAAGATGGACCTTTAATATGTGGGTATTTTAGAGAATGTATAGGAAATGGTACTATTTATAGTTTAACACATCTAAAAATAGCTATCAAAAACACCATACTTTACAGACCACCAGTGTCCAAAACAAACCAATCTTTACATTAGCTTCATAAACAGCTGCTACTGTTTTGTCTAAATAAATAAATAACACACACGTGATTATAGATAAAAACAACTGTTGCAGTACTGGGACATTGTGCAGGATTCACAATGCACACACACACACACACACCATTAAAGCTGACCTAGCAGTAGCTGTCCCCCAATAACAATTATAATAGCTATATAGGGGGTTTGCCCATATATGAATGTAACACTATTTTGCTACAAACCATCCCATATATTACATATAAGCACACACCGGTGTCCACTTTTCTGATCCTGTAGTGTTTGACAGAATCAGCATCCCTTACTGACAGAGAGTAGTTGCCTGGTTGACTCTCGCTCTCCCTGATGAGATAAGTACCTGTCTGGTTACCAGCTTGCAAGAGCTTCTTCTCAGCATCGGCACGCTTTATCTTACCAAAGAACCACCTGTGTGTGTCAGGGAGAAACAAATACTATAGTCATGTATGAACAAGTGTGGAGAATGAGGTGTCACTGTACGTACAGTAGTCTTGATGATGTGATGCTATTATTTATTATTCAGGGCTTGAGAAACCAATTAATGAATTAAATCACTCTATTAGCTAACCACTTAATAATGTAATACTGAAAGTGCCGTAAATGATCCCATTGCTAACGTACACATAATAATTCAATTAGACACACCCAAATAAGGAGCTGGGTATTATATATAGCACTTAGAAGTACATATGGGGCCACCTGCCTACAGTGATCACTGGAATCTCAGTGGTGGGAAGTCATTCACACGCTATTAAACAGGGTAAAACGCTTTCCGTGACCACATAATACCCTATACACAGGTAGGTACTAACCCCTACAGCTTAACTATCACTACACACAGGTAGGTACTAACCCCTACAGCTTAACTATCACTACACACAGGTAGGTACTAACCCTTACAGCTTAACAAACCTGTTCAATTAACACATCAATGTTGGACTAGTATTGACATCCATATAACACCATTTTAGATACGTTACTATTATTGTCTATATTATTAACTACCCACAAATTTTCTAAGTTAGTATATCGAAGATTCCATTTCCTGCTCAGGTCTAAACAAATATTATTTTGTCGGTGTCCATGTGATTTAGAAGCCCTCCGAACATCTGCATATTAGTAACCTACAAGGGTTCCCCCTACCTACCCACCCACGCACACTCCCCACATACTCACAAAGTGACCCACCCAAATGCACATAACTTACTCTTGGGCCTGGACGCTCTTGACAGGGGCCACGTAGTTGCTAGGGATGTAACCTTCTTTGCCCGACTTGAGGGAGCGTGCAAACCACCAGTCTCCATCGTTGTTGTTAATGATCTGAAGGATCTCACCTGCAATGGAGGGAGGAGGGGCACATGCTCAACAACATTTTCTTATACACACAGTTTGCTTGTACCTTGTACCTTGTACCTTGTACCTACATTAACCCCACCACCGCGAGCACACATATTACCAAAGTACAGCTACATATGTATATATATATACATGTACTTATAGTTAGCCAGTGTGTGCATAGACTTTGTTGGTTGCTATGATATAATTTGGCTCCGATCAGTCTCAATCAATTTCACTGTGTTTGCGTTTAGAAGGGAAAGCATCATCACTATATTTAGCCACACAACAGGACACAAGACACATCATCATTCCAGGCAATCTCCGTATGATACACATACTTTAATCTTATTTACTTTGTCTAATATTGTTCTTCTAACGACTCCATTATCATTCACAGCCTGTCCATAAGCTTTGATCAACCATCAACACACATTCTACTACATGCTACTTGTATACCAACGTTACAACGTAACTGCCCTTTGCTTTAGACTAGCTTTCACCGGTCTTTTTAACAATTAAGCTTACAGTTGGCTTGAACTGAACTAAAATGACCCCCACCCTTTGAAAATACCAAATAAACACTCCCATACAACAAAATCATGCAACGACTGAGTGTCTGTGATATTACACACTTCAGATAAGAACCAACTACAATTACGCCATTGTGAAAACAAACACTGCATGCCGACTGCACAAACACACTAAATTTGTACGTGGATTTTTTTGACTGGAGGCCAAAGGATACATGTACAGTAATTATTAGCACATAGCTGATTAGAAGTTGAAACAGCTAGTACAGCTTTATGGAAGCCCTTGGCAACCACATCCAGGGTACAATATATGATATCATCTAGAGATGGCCTGAGAGGTAATTATGCGTCTGGTCATGTTTTTGATGGCTCAGAGAATAGAATGCACAAGTGTGTCACAGGCAATGTGTACACAAAGTTGATTACTGTAAACACATGTAATAAAGTAAAATCAACTTTCTGTTTCTCCAACAGTAAACTACAAAGTCTACTTAGAGCTACACAGTTACACAGTGCAGGTGTGTGTGTGTGTGTGTGTGTGTGTGTGTGGTGCTATAAATGAGTGCCGCAAAAAGGTAACAATTCAGTTTTACCAGAAACAGTGAAAATTGTCAACAAAAACCCCATATAGCACTATATCAGCATAAACACACTACTCGTGTATACAACTACAAACACGTCCACGAGCGAGAGAACAGTCTATAAAAGAGCCCACACGAAAGATAGTTTATATTACTACACACACGAACAAGTGCCTCACCTTTAGAGAAGCTGAGATCCTCTGCTGTCCTGGCACTGTAGTCGTATAGAGATACAAAGGACAAGGCTCCTCCTTGACCACCACTAGCCGGCTGTCCCATTCGAGGACCAAACGGATTCTGCGTTCCCATTGGTCCACTTATTCCTCCCCTCGACGGTTGTTGTTGTTGCCCTGGATACGGGTACGAGGCTGGCCCCCCTCCGCGGGATGATTCATTATAGCGTGGTTGTTGCTGGCCAGGTTGTTGAGTTTGTTGACCTCGCTCCAACTCGAAACGACCGGACTCACTTTTAGCTTGAGGCTTCTCGGTAGAGCTAATACAACCCATTGTCCAGCCTGTGCACAGTGTGTGTGTGTGTGTGTGTGTGTGTTATGTGTGTGTGTACACAGTGGTAGTTCTTCTATCTCAGGCAATGTTATTGTAGAAATAAACTGTTAAGTTTGCAAAAGCACAGTTAGAGGGCTAGGGTGGACTCTAGCCTCGATCCCAGGCCGCACTTCCCACTAGGGAAGTGGCCGGTGAAGGAGGCTAGGGTGGACTCATGCTATGTACGTACGTACGTACTCAGTGATTAATTATTGATCTATGGAATATTTAAATCAACCCCATAGATTTTTGTGATAATCGCAACTAGATTGCTAGCGCTATGGCGGCTAGTTATGCAACTTGCTACATACATGATTCTTCTTACCTCGGTTGATCCTATAAATATCTATTGATAAGGCGTACTCTCTTTAGGACTTCTTTTCCACAAGACACAGTAGATCTAGTAGTGAAGCTTGCTACTGACACACCCAGGAGGTTATTCTTTGCACGTGATAGATAATGCTTTAGTTTAGATGGGCGTGACCTTTCCTTGCATTGCGGCCCCGCCCATCTAATTCTTGAAAATATCTTTTTGTACCATGTACTCCACAAAAACCAAAACCTTGGTGTCACAAATAATGACTAGCTACTCCCAACAATTTTTGGGGGATAACTATGTCTATGATAGCAGGAGCACATAAAGCAATAGTCATACAAATAAATATGGGTATATATAATAACAGTCGGTGATTAACTGTCCTTCTTTTGAGAAAAGAACTTCCTAGCACCTTTGAGCATCTTCGAAAACCAGTACAAATTCAGAAAGTCCAATACTAAGTATCCACTAACAATCCACACTCTATAGTAAATCTTCACAATCACAGCACACTGAGGGTCCATCAATGTTACAATGAGGGCATACCAATTGTAAGGAAGTGTAGCTATTCTAGAAAGAAAGAAAAGTGCCATCATACTCAGCGAAGCAAACTTGTACCAGAAGTTGTCCTTGTTTCCCAACTGGTAGTGGTACCATCGCAAATTGACAAATGGTGTGGAGAGCTCCGCAATTGTTCGAAAAGTGATCAAGTACATGAATATCCCTTGATTAGCAAGTGAAAAACTAATACTTAACAGTCCTGTAACATGATGTGAGATACTGCCCATGTCAGAGCGAAGGTAGGGATCCATAAAACAGACAATGAAATCACCAACAAAGTATCCCAATGAAAATTGCAAGCTTGCGAATCCCAGAGAGTTTTTCGAGAAAATATAGTTTGTTCCCAGAGATCCAGACAGGATAAGATACACATCAATCACAGTCACGACGATGGCATGGATGGTTGAACTTATGAGGGTATGGAAATGGGTCTGCAGCTTCGGCGGGATGTTTTTGGTACGAGGTTGAAAAATACCACAAGCAAGCGGGCTCAGAAGTTTCGGCAGTATCAGTGCGATAATGAACGAGATGATGGACACTGGAGTAATGACAAAATTCCAGCTCGAAGGCTCCACATACCACTCTTCATCTGGTCCAGCCATGATCACTATCTGTGCAAAGAGATAAAAGAGAATGACAAAAAATACCTTAGGAGAATATGCATAGCTCTAGATATAGATATAAATACACTGCCAAGATACAGCCAGCTGCCTAGCAACTATAGACTATTATTATAATTGTACAACTATAGTATAGTTGTACAATTATTATGGCAACAGATGAGAAGAGAAAAACCATGAGAACACTCACCTAGCTCGTACTCAGATATATAGTGCAGTTGCTCTGGAGGAAAAGTGACCATGTGACGGTTGTAATAGTAATCAGGTAAAGGTGATGGGTTGTATGTGCATGGATTTCTGCGCATGTGCATTACCTAAAGAACTCCACGTGGCCTTTCTCTTTTTGCTTTGACCCATGTGAAGGGTTTGTGTATCTTTTTCAATCGGATAAATCATGTAAGTAATCGGTAATCTGAGTGTACTATCCTCCATGGATTGTCTGTATTTCTCTCTATAGCGAGGAAGCCGGAGTCACAATGGCTGACACGGATGGGTAAGGCAACTTTTGTGCTATGTTTAATTGAGTAATTGCCATTTTTATACACAGAGGTGATGTTCCCCAAGCAGCAGCAGCAGTCCCAGCCGAAGCTGGCCAAGGAATGACCATCAATGATGCCTTGAAAGATGTTCTCAGGAGCTCGAGAGTTTTGGATGGTCTTGCACGTGGACTACATGAGGCTGTGAAGACATTGGACAAGTAAGCCTGCCGCTGTTACGTACATATGTACAGCAAATGTATTTTGTACGTTGTAATTGAGAGCTGCCTATGATGATACACGAGCTCCCTCTACTGAATATTATGTGTAGAATGCTCTTTCCGGAATCACTATGTATCTGAGGTGTTCTCTCAACATTTATCCTTTTTCTTATCATAATTTATATTATGTGTATTTTTCAGACGTCAAGCCATTCTATGTGTATTGGCCAAGAACTGCTCTGAAGCAACCTATGTGCGACTGGTTGAGGCTCTGTGCAACGAGCATCATATTGCACTCTTGAGGGTAGGCAAATTGTGTACTGCAAAATAATGTATTTTGTACATGGTAATTGAGAACTGCCTATGATGATACACGAGCTCCCTTTACTGAATATCTTGTGTAGAATGCTCTTTCCGGAATCACTATGTATCTGAGGTGTTCTCTCAAACTTTATCCTTTTTGTTAACATAATGTGTGTTGACAAATTGTTTTGTTGCGTGGTAGGTTGAAGACAGAGAAGAGCTTGGTGAGTGGGTGGGTTTGTGCAAAATTGACAAGGATGGAAAACCAAGGAAGATTGTCAAGTGCAGCTGCGCTGTAATCAAGGTGATTAATTGCACAGCAAAAATGTATTTTGTACGTTGTAATTGAGAGCTGCCTATGATGATACACGAGCTCCCTCTACTGAATATTATGTGTGGAATGCTCTTTCCGGAATCACTATGTATCTGAGGTGTGCTCTCAACATTTTCCTGTTGCTTTTAGATTATCACTTAAAATAGCTGATATTTTAGCGTGTGGATATTGCTCACCTCATTTAGACTGTGCTACACTATAGGCCTGAAAGGTGGTTTTTTCTTCTTCTATGACTGGGCACGTCCTTGCCATTTTGGGGGTTCTGTATAATTACTGTTAAGTGCTTCTTTTGTTTCTACTCTAAGATATTTTACTCTGTGTTTTCTTTGTAGGATCTCCCTGACACGCAGTCCTGGGAAGTGGTGCAGGAGTACATCAAGACCAAGGCAGCCACTGCTTAGTGCCTGGAATGAAACTGTGTCGTATAACAATTGTTGTGTTTTGAAACAGAATGACCATGTATATTTTCATCGGTTCATTTATGTAATATTATTATGCATATGGATTACATGAATTTACATTATTGGTGCCAAGTGTACATTACGTACCTCCAAGTATGTAATTTTTCTTCATTGATTTTTCATTAGGAAGATTAATCATGAGGGTTGGAGCATTTCTGTAATTAGGTGTGTGGGCGGGCTGTCAGTTCTATTGTGACATTTATAAACGATGATTCAGCACATACGTATAATACATGTTCATACAAATGGCTAGCTATGCTGTTTATGCATGAGTTGGTCACATTCCTGTGAATTAGGGAAGCTGATGTCCCAGAGGGCAGGATTGGTGTTCGGGGGTGGGTGGAGGTTCTTGTGACGACACGTGTGCTTTAAGTGCTCACGTTGTCCCTCATGGATGCCGTCATCATCACCATACCACTATAGAGATGTGTGAGGGGGTGGGAGTGTGTGTGAGTGTGTGGTGGGTGAGAGGAGGGTGCTATTTGATGAAAAGAGAACAACTATATTTTATTTTCTAGTGTAACTTAACAATGCTTGGCAGCACAGCATGCATATAGATATACTGCATTCGACTTACTTGATCGCAATCAGGGCATGCTTTTCCGTCCAGTTTTGCTCTATCTGATTTCTTGAGTATCTTTGTCACACAAGCATACTCTGGTAGTCCGTACTTCTCTACCAAGCGTCTGCATATGTGTGTGTGTGTGTGTGGGTGTGGGTGTATAAAGTGTTTGCTGAAGGCAATCAGCCTTATAGAAAAGGCAATGGGATGAGGATAAGGCGAAAATGGACAATTTGGGCCTGAAATAAATCACTGATCTAACAATATGTAACCACATCATATTGTAGGACCACCAAACAGCTACTCATTTGTTTTGAAATCGGGACGTTTGCAACACAAATTATGGACAATCAAAGATAGCTCCGAAAACAGGCCAGGTGGGTAAAGTATGAGAACACTGAAACTATTGGCATTAATTAGGGGATAGGGTTGTAAGTGACTCACGCTCTATCATCCTCATCATTACCGACGTCTTTGCTCCGCCCTTTTGTTGAGTTTGAAGCTGTTCCAGCAATAGCACCACTCACTAAATTCGGAGAGTATTCGAATTTAGAATCAGAATCATCGTCGTGCCCAGCTTGGGAGCTCCCGTCGACGTGGTTGCTATGCAATTTCTTTCTATCAGGCACTGTTCCTTCGATCTCAGCTGACCCACGTCGTTTACTGCGATTGGAAGTGCCGTTGAAATATTGAACAAAACCGTTTTTGTCAGAATCTATAGCTCTACCCAAAATATTCTGTACTGTCGTTATACCAGGAGTGATGGGTATCATTGTAGGTGCTAGAGATATGGAGGGCGTCTTTAATAGTATATTGCGTCCTTGTAAATATCGCTGCTTGCCATCTAGAGTAGTAGGAAATACGAAATGTTGCTGATATGATTTCCTGGATTGAATTGAGCCTGAAGGAGGGCCACCACAGAGTTCTGGGGACGGGGGACAACTTTGAGAAACGTCCAATGAAAATTGAGAGTCGGAGAGAGGGATTGGGTTTGTTCGAGTACCAGGTGGTGGAGTTTTGAACTTTGAACTGTCGTTATCAATTTTTGTAGTGCTGTGAAACATGCTGACTGATGCTGCACCATATGTGACTGGTGTGGAGGGGGTGGTTTTGTGGGGGGAGGAGCCAAGAAACGGTGGGGAATTACATTCAGATAGATCGGGAGACGGTAGCTCTGTCTCACTGAGTATGTTGGGGGTGTGGTTTTCATAGTTAGCGGAGGAAGCAGACTCAGGGGAAATGTTACTATTAGTTTCTTTGTATTTGATTCTATTAGTTTGTCGTTTGAGCTGTAAAGGTCTTCGAGGAGATGTCTTTGCACTGTTGCCAAACAGACTCACACAAGTTTGTGGTGGATCTGCGATAAGAGGATAGTTTTGTGATTCCGCTTGAGTTGCATCAACGCCTGTTTCGTCATCTCTAATAATAACCACTTCTTCCTCACTCACTTCAGTAGACTCACTATCATTTGCTGACTCATCCGTTAAGGTTTTTTCTTCCTCAATATTACCAATGTCTCCATTGCTCTGCTCTGGTATCTGAACAACAGTGCTTTGATCTATAACTTGTCCGCTGTGGGGGGTAGAGGTTGCCCTAGAAACAGGAGATTCCCCAAACAAAGAGATGCCAGTTTTGTTGAAGTTAGTCTTGATTGCCTCTACTGACAAGACACTGCCATTGTGAGGCAGACCTTGCTGAGATTCCAACAATCGTATGTACTCATTTTGTTGCTTAATTTTCTTCTTAGCCTTGGATACATTATATTTTATCCTGTGAGAATAAAGTAATTGTCATTAGCTTCTCTTCACTACTGGATAACTGCTCATAGTATGCATCAAAAAATAAAATTCGCACAGTTTAAATGTATTAATTTTAAAACACCCAACTTATTTTAAAGACGGGATAGAATTATAGTCATAATTATTGTACGTACATTTGTCACCATACATGTACGTACGTAGTACTCACACTTCAAATTGTCTATCTTTATCCCTCAGTTGCTCAGCCTGCTCTTGCACTTTCGTTTCAAGCTCTGCAGACAACATTGATGGTATTTGTATCTTATATGACCATCAGACCTTCTTTTAATACCTTGGATTTCACTTGTATGTAGCCTACAGATCTGCTCCAGTGCATCTGTGAACGTCCTAGCAACTCCTCCGTGCTCCATATGCAAGGCAGACACCACTAGCACTCTGGCCAGAGGCACACTCAAGAAACCATCCACTCCAGTCGATCTAGTCGAGTACAGGATCGATCCTATACCACTGCACTTTTCATTTTAGCCAACTTGAACTTTAGACCCAGATATAGAGCCCCTCCCACTATTATTGGGTACACGACACGTCGAGTGTAGCATGCTCAGCTAGCTAGCTAGTTATTCTGCAGCACTAGCTACAGTGCAGTTCGTTGAGAAGGAATGGAGGATCAAGCTGTTCTCAGATTGATTGGCCAGTACCTAACTGAGCACAAGTACACAGTGACACTCAGTGCCCTGGAGAAGGAGAGGTATGCAACTAGACTGTCAGACTGTACGCTGGACATGCACAGTGGTGTTCTCGTTTCATGGTTTTTTTGGTTTTTTTGGTACCTGCAGTGGAAGAAAGTATACTGGTGGGAGCACTGAGACAAAGGGAGAGCTGCAAACAATATTGAGTGAGCTCTAAGAGTACGCGAATTACATTCACTGTGATGCATTTTACTTGCAGATGAATACGACGCAAGAGTGAAGCAAAAACGGGAAATTGAGTCTTGTGTGGAGTTCCTGGTAAAATGATTAAAATAAATGGCTAGCTAGCTACTGATTTGATGTGATTCCTCCCCCTCTTTTGTTTGATAGTTTTCACAAGGAGAAGGAGAGTATGCAAACGAGGTAATGTATTGTGTATAGAAATAATATTAATAGCGAAGTTTAATTCTTCCAAGGTGTGAGGATTAGGCCACTCCAAGTGATACTCTGGTTTCTGGTCCACCGCCCGCATCAGATTTTATTCTTGGATTCCATCTCATTATTGGATTTCTATCTCATTATTTCTACTACGCATGCGCAGAATGGTCCATGTGGTACTGATATTCATTTGAAAAATAATGAGATTCATAAGGTGAATTGATAATGACATAATGAGAAAAGCCGCCCGCCCGCATGCAATTAGAAAAACTTCAGGACCAGAAACCAGAGTGTCACTTGGAGTGGCCTTATTAGGAATCACACTAATGTATCTTCTTTTTTTTAGCTTTGGTGTAGCTTCAACGACCTAACTGGTGGACTCAATGTCCTTGTTGTCAGGTTGATAGAGAATGGAGGTAAGCATGACCTACACAAGTGAACCTGTCTCCCTAAATGAGATCTGAATAAGTGAATGGCTATTGAGAGTCCATTGGAGTGGACATACATATGACACAGTTATTTCTTTATTTATGCATACACTTATTATAATAATTTATGAACTCTGTTTTTCGGGAAAACGCCAGAGTCAAACACATCGTCTGAAAGAGCTCCGTATAATCCTTTCAGAAGGAGCAGCTTTACTTGTATCCTTTACTGTCTCAGTGCTAATCTATATATTTACTCTCTCAAACTTTCCAGTGGTTGCATTTGGGTCTCCCAAATCTCAGCTGGGTACAATCGAGCTGCCCCTTCCCTTGGACCCCGACTGTCCCCCAATCACCCCCATCCCCAACATCCTCACTGCCTCAGGCAATCCAAAGGGGGCCATTTTAGCACTGGACTTTCATCCCACACAACGGTACATTTTATGAGCAGTGCTCTTATAGCGCCGTAATAGAAGAGTTATGTACAGGATCGCGTGATACTTGGGCGACGTACTAGTTTCATTGTTGAGCCAGTAATTAGCTCCAGGTATTTGTTGTAAATTAGGTCATTGAGTTCCAATCGCTCTAGTTGTTTTATCGTGGTACATACGTATGCTCAGGAACCTGCTCGTGTGCGGTACAATGGATCGCCTGGCTCACATTGTGGACATCGATAATCTTGATGAGCCTGTTTTGCAGTCATTTGAGAACCACACCAAGTGAGTGCACACTAACTGTGCATCCACTTGACCCATACTCTCTGTATACTGCCAACGTGCATGAGGTGTATAGCCTTTTCCAATATGAGATTTAACACCTAAAAGAGATCAAACCATGCTCAGCTATTCATATTCAGTTTTTCTCACATTAATGGGAAGTTGTGACTGTATCCATGTCCTCTGTAGGTACGTTGTGCGTGCTTTGTGGTCTCCATCAGGAAAGTACTTCATTACTGGCTCCTACGACCACACTGTCTGTGTGTACAGGTCAGCCCTCACACACCTACACACACACACACACACACACACACACACACACACACACACACACACACACACACACCCACTCGTCAGGAACTCCTCGCCACAGTATATGTGTATTACAATAGGTGGTTTCATAGCATCTGTGTGTGTTAATGCTCTCAACGGTGCGTTACCTTTTCCTACTCTTTGGTTCTCACAGTAAGAAAGCTGATTCCAGTTCTGAGTATGAGCTGACTCAGCGAGTGGAGATAAGTGGAGCCGTGGAATCACTGACCTTTGCAAAGGTACCATGTAGTCAGTGTATCAACCCAGTGGAACCTGAGGTGGTAGCCATGCACATTTTAATATTGAGCTTGTTCCTTGTTTTGAGGATGAACAAGTCTTTGAATTTCATATTAAAGTATACACATGTACTGTACAGAGGGTGCCTTGAGAAGTGTCCACTGTATGTCGTGCATACATTCTCATATATACATTGTCGTATATTTGTGGCCTTGATTCACCGCTGTTCGTATTGCTGCAGGGAGAGGATGTGTTTGTGGTGGGAGCGAGGAATAACAACCACCTCCTCTGTTTTGACCTCACCTCTGGCAAGGCCACAAAGGTAACGCATACTATCTAGCTTATATTACCTATGCTTTTTCTGTGAATGGAAATGGTGAAACTGTACTCCAGGGAGGCGAGCTTATCCCCCTAATAGAGTGAACCCCTGTATCCTTAATTTTAATTACACATAGCATTATATTGTTACATTAGCTCAAATGTAGTTCACTATCTGTTTGTTTGTGTACAGACTCGCTCTATCAATATGAATGCATTTGGAGATGACTTTGTGAGCTTTGTGGCCATGCACACTTCCTTCAGTCCTGACGGCATGTACATCCTTGTCTCAACCGGTGAGTTACTTAGGACACACAAGCACATGCAAAATATACTCATTTGAGGCTAAACCATTTCCTTTTGTAGATAAGGACCGACTGATAATTTATTCATGGGAATCGGGAAAGCAGGTAATTTATACATTATGCGTACGCAGGTACTTATTATATCGATTCTGCTGCAGATTGCCAATTTCTATGGCGCTATGAATGACGAGTACAGTCAGCCGAGACACTGCTGGGATCCATCTGGGCGTTACATTTATGGGGTCAGCTATCATACCTCATTAACTCTCTGACAAAATAATTCGTTGTATTGTAGACATTGCAAATGGGCTTGTTCTGTACTGTAGTAGCTATAGGTTGTGTCCATGTATGTAGCAATGGATACTTTGATTGATACAGCCCCCCCCCCTTTTCTTGCAGACCTCTCAAGACAAGAGCATTGTGGTCTGGGAGATCAAGAGCCAGTCCATTGTAACTAGACTCATTGGGCACACTGGAGTAGTGGTGAGTCATGTTACCCATACCAACCAATACAAGCACTTGTCTCTACTAAATCTGTGGCTCTCTACTAAAAACCATTCATGTTGGCCTCATCTTGCGGTAGTCATGTTAGTGTCATGTACCAATACAAGCACTTGCATGTGTGCATGTGCTGTGGACCATAACTGATAACTGACACCACAGCTGCTGCTAAAACTGTTTTCCATCTTTTTGTTGCAACTACTTTTGAAGCAGTTTTTGCAGCATGTCGGTATCAAGCTTGGTTCCTTATGGCAGCTATTCGTTGTCTGAAACTCTACCTCTATCCAAACTTGAGTCACCTCTGCAAGAGATTGAAGTGAAAACTAGCAACAGGACTCCAAGAAAGTCTGCAAATCCTCAGCACACACCACTCCGTGAAGAAAAGGATGATTCTGCTCTACTCAGTTTCAAGCTGGTGAATGGCGAGTTAACACCCGAACTGGAACTGAACATAACGACAAGCACGCCGGTGCATGGAGCCAAAGAGCCAAAAGCTAAGAGGAGGCTATGGGGAGGAACGTGTGATCCTGTGAAGCAAATAGACCTCGATATCAAGCAGGACAAAAGCCCAAAAATGGACAGCCAGAATTCTAGCTCTAGAAACACTACCCCTAGCGATCCTGAAGATGACGAAGGAAGCATTGACAGAGAACCGTTTAAACCAACAGAAATTAGCATGGAAACCGGACAAAAGTGCTACAGTCTAAAATGCTCACGCCATAGTGGAAAATCCAAGACATGTGCCTCCTGCAATACGAAGAAGACACCTCTATGGAGAGACGCTGATGATGGCACCCCGTACTGCAATGCCTGTGGAATCCGCTTCAAGAAGTACCGTGTTCGTTGTCCAGCCTGCTTGTATGTTCCTCGCAAAGATGAGAAGACAGCTGACAACACTTGCTTCATGTGTGGGTCTCAGCTTGTACGTTGCAGGTTCAACAACCATGTCAACAACTACTAACTCTTGTTGTACCCACAAAACCATATCATCATCAGAACATTTTAATCATTATGTTTCTTCACCTATCATCCCTCAGTACTGGTCACTGAGTTTTTATCCACATTTTTTGATATTATACGTCATGTGTTTTTAGCACCCTTCTCTTTCTATTTCTATAAAGTTATTCCAACATCTACTATTGACATTTTTATGTACGTACATATAAGAAATTGTCATTGTTCTGAAGTACGTATATAGAACTGTACGTGTACGTAATTACATTGTACACCCACACACACATGTACACCCACTCATTCACACCCACACACACACACAGAGGGATGTCCAGTTCTGTTCCGAGCTCAATATTCTGATCTCCTGTGGATTTGATGGCTCTATAAGGATGTGGCGAAACACAAGCAGTGACAGTGACTAACTATTATTTAGAGACCAATGCATTAGTGCTTCAATAGTGTGCGCATTATACTTTTTTGTAGTAGTCAAGCAGAATCATCTTTTTTTGTGTTTGTTGAATCATAATAATAGTCAATCAGAACACATAATATTATATGTACACACATACTTAAAACAGCTTGGTGAGTATCAGGAAAAATTATTATTATTGTTCAAAATCCAGCAGTTTACAAAATGAGACAACTAGGTTTGACATGATCGTCAATCATCTTGTGTGGTGTGTTGGGCTCGATATTGGTACGGATATAGTCCTTGAGATCTCGAGTCACCTCCACATGGCCACTACCAGAAGTAGCTATCTTGTCCCAAGAGGTCGGATTGCTTGCTGAGGTGAAATACGTCACCGCCACTTTGGAGTTGGTAGCAGACTCACTTCTGATGGCCGCATAAAACGCCTGAGCAAAAAAGTGTCCATACGACATAAAGTTGAATACATGAAGAAAGCGATCGTGAGTATGGGGCAGGACCATTTTAGCCAACTGTTCTCCAGTAAGTATCGTCTTTTCTTCATCGCCAGAGGACGTTAGAATACCCTCAGGAGTGCCGTGTGCATTGATAGCTATCTCTTTATGAGGGGCATCTTTGTACAGCTCCATGGCGACCGATACTTGTTTACCAAGTTCTTCTACAGAGCTGCTCGCTTCTATAAGACAGAAATTGATGGGACTGACATCTCTCTTCAGTACACCAGTTGGGAGGGTGGGGTCAGCCTCGAAATGCTTGTACTGTGAGCTTTTAGCAGCTGAAGACGGAGCACTGATGTAGATTATCACTGGTCTTAAGTGAGAGAGCTCATCTCGCTCCTTCTGTACGAAATCAACACTCTTTTTCTTGAAAGCCATGTTTTTATTGAATAATAATTACAATGTATATTCATCGACCACGTACCCACATTATTGATAAAATTTGCATAAAGAAGACTAAGTGATGGATATTATTATGAACAACACATAATTATGACAACACAATATTAAATGTCCATAACTTTTATACCAAGTATAACCATTTTCATTCAAAAAAAGTAACTCTAAAAAAATTAATAAGCAGCTCTAAAGAAAGTCTGATTCTGACCAGACGAAGTGTTCACTTGCATAGTCGGTAACAAATGACGATAGTTCTCATTTCCGATAAGCAGCTGCGGTTGATACGAGGGCCAGTAGTTGTGAACAGTTGACTGGGTCTCAGAGTGAGGTATAGCCGGGCTTATCGGGGACTGTGCATGCAACAAAATGCTTGAATTGGACGAGTGCGAATGGTCACTGTTTTGATGCTGAGAATGATGACTAACAGAGCTCAAACTCGAGTTATCGGCCATTCCAATGGGGGTTGATGCCACTCCATGATGCTGCATCTGGTTGCTAGGTGTACTCGGACCTCCTTGGTGAGCACCAACTAGACTCAACGCAGGGCTCTCTGTGTTCATCCGTGCTTGCTGCTGCTGCTGCTGCTGCTGCTGCTGCTGCTGCTGCTGGGCTTGTTGTTGATTTTGACTCAAAAACAGCGAACGAATGTGATTAGGTGGGGAGGCTGCAGCTGTCGTGTTGAGGATATTCTCTGAAGGGAGGTGCTCCATTCGTGAGGCCGTGTTCTCAGAGGGTGTGCCGTGGTCCATGACGTGTTGTTGTTGTTGTTGCTGCCCCATTCCCTCGACTATCGGTGTGGAGGAGTGGGCGTGTGGTGTGTGAGAGTGTGAGGTGTGACCCCCGTGTTGTGAGGATGATATGTGCATTGAGTGAGGACCCCCCACATTGCCAGGAGCAGAGGAGAGTGCCTGAGGGAAGAAAAAGTGAATATTATGCACTGTGGGCATAATTATACATTGTACTGTAACGCCTTTTTAGTAGGCTCTTTAAACTAGAATTTGATGGTCCAATTTCAACAATTTCTAGAAGGCAAAAACAGGCCCAAAATAGACTTCTGATTTTAACACAAGTCATCATCTGAAAGATCTCTCTCCAAGCTTTCAGTATATCATCAAATTAGTGTGATTAGACCAACAGAACTAAAGTTATGGCTGTTCAAAGATGCTTCAGTTAACAATTATAAAGTGGCTGAAAAATAGTGGGGGAGGTTTAATGCACAGCGCACTACTGTACATGTACCTGTTGTGGTAGAGCAGGACTGCCTCCGGCCATCCCAGCGATCATGGACTGACTCTGCCTCTGGGCTTGAGCATGAGCCTGTACTGCGGCCGCCATTGCAGCTGCTGAAGAGTTGACAAACATGTAGGCCCCCTGCTGCTGATGTTGACTGGACTGCTGAGTTGCTTCTTGATTTGCTGCCATACTGTTACCTCCAGAGCTCATGCTGTGACCAGTGGTGGCGATTTGGGGAGTGGAAGGTTTCGAGGCAGGAACAGGGAGGGGGAGTTCACTTGGGGACAGACCAGGCGTTCGAGGAACTTGCTGAATCTGAGTGCACTCTTTCACGTGCTCAGGCCAGTGTGCTTGCTGACATACTTCGTTGCAGTAGTTGGCATTCCAGCAACAGTTGTACTGGGCCTCATTCATACAATAGGTGCACTGTAGGTGAGAATAATGGTGGGTGAATTATAGTCATGTGTTGTATATACAGTAAACTGGTGTGTTTAAGTGCTACACATGAGGACAATGAAATCAACAAGGTCAATCACCATTGCACAATGTACAGAACATTCTCCACAGGCAATGAGGTGAGAGTGATCTCTCTAGCATGGAAAAAGGCAAGCACTGCACTAGCACAGCACTAGCACGGGTGGGCCAGTAGGCAAATCAACAAACACACATACACTTGAGAGGTAGCTACCTATGCAGCTACCTATGCACTCACCCATTTCTTTTTCTTAGTCTCAATAACGGCGATCTCCTTCTCCTTCTCGACCTGCCTCTTGACCTCATTCACCACTTGCTCCAACTCAAGAGCAGCAGACGCCCTCACCTGGACAACAAGAGTGTGTACACTATCAAGGTAGCCTCTCTCCTGCACAACTGGACTTGTGTACACCATGTAGATGGATTGAGGGCAGCCTAAAGCACTCAATTACAAAAAGCTAGCGCTACTGTATATACATTGCAAGCTCAAAGATCAATAATGAAACAGTTTTATCTAAAAGCAATCAATCATCTAAATACATCATTAGATAGGCCTTTCAAAAGGCTACAATAATTATACATCTTTTAAATGGGAAATTCAAAATCCCAACTCAATTTATGAACACTTAAAGTTATCTGAACAGTCAGTAACGGGCCATTTTTCTAGAACAAAACCCACCACTTCCAATGACTGTTTCATCTCATCCCTCAACTCCTTCTGCAGCTGGTCCAGAGCCACACGAGAGTTGGGTACAGGCCAGCAGGTGTGCAGCTGATCCTTGAGCTGCTTGGCACTTAGTCGACTCTTGGCATCAAATGTGGACAGCATCTCAATGAGCACAGTCTTCACGGAGGACATGAGCTGTGTGTGCGTGTGTGTGTGTGTGTGGGGGGGGGGGGCATTAGTGCATGTTAAGTAAAGTATACATAGTAATAAAAGCCTATGGAAGAGGATCGAATTTCTCTAATCAGTGGCCTAAATCTAACTGTTAGAGAAATAGTAATGGTCAAATTAATGCATAACTAGAGTGTGAAAGGGATACACTCTCTAACCTTCTCCATGAAGTACTGATAGCCCATATCTTCAGACCCTCCGGCCATCTGATTTAGACGAGCATGAAAGGAACTATTCACTTTGCGAATCGTATCAGCAAGAAGGCCAGTACCCTCCTGAAAGATGTCCATCTCATTAGCCACGGCTCCCATCCTCTGAGCGGCCTCCTCCATTCTCGTGTCAGCTGCTATTGAGGTCGTCGGTTTCGCCATCCCAGCAGACGTAATGATTGCTGTGTTTTGTTCGTGTTGCGAGACCATACTAGGTGACGGTGCAATGGAGGGAGTATGTGTGGTAGAGGTTCTTCCAGCTAGAGACGTTTTGCTGCCTTTGTTTCCTTTAGGCTTGCTCCTCTTTTTGGCCGGATTGGCACTTCGATTCGATTTGGAGGGAGTTTTAGGCCCAACAATAATACTGCTTCCTGCGGCGGTCACATGTTCGCTAATACCGGGAACAGTTAATTGAGGCTGTGGAGACACAGAAGGTGGAACTCTATCTGCTGCCGTCATCCGACCAAGTTTGACCACTTCAGATGTAGCCACGTGGATTTGGGGAGAATCAGTCATTGAATCGTTTAGGGACACGGATTTACTCGGTGATACTTTTGCTGTCCTTGCCGGCTTCTTAGCCTGAGGAGGGGTGGAGTCATTCCCAGGTTTCTTTCGTTTTCGATCTCGTTTTCCACTCGGGTCGACCTCGTAGACGGCTGTCTTGTTACGATCAGCATAGATGCTACTAAATGCAGGGTTGATATCGACTGCAGCAGTTGTAGGGGTGCCAGAATCATCCATTTCATCCCTCAAAATCTGATCAGGCTGATCAGGCTCGAGATTATCAAAAGATGCTATCACTCCACCACTTGTTAAAACCACAGGAGAGCTTCCGGGAGTGACCACACCCATTCGCTGTCGTTCGGCCAAACTGGACACCAATTGAGAGAGCATGTCCCCTGCTTTACGTCCTTTATTCCCACGCTTGATTTTAGAGATACCGGCCGTAGGTGAAGGAAGAGTGACTGACTGAGGTCCTGTATCTCCTCCGAAATCCAGCGATCCAGGAACTTGTGAGTTTCTTTCGATTGCATTCAGCATGCCCAGCATTTTGTTTGGTGACTGATGATGCTTACCTCCCAGTGTAGGGTCCTCGAGGTCAATCTGTAATCCAGGCGGAGTATCAGGGCTAGAAGGTTCAGAAAAAGTACCGAGGTTACTTCTGTCTGAACTATTGTTATGTACACCACTGGGACTGACTTCTACCACGGCTGGCGACGCAGAGAGATGATTGGATAACGAGTTTCCAAGGTGATTAGGATCAGGGGTCAGTGTTTTTAGATCGTGTTGCTTCGAGACTCGAATTGTTTTTCCCGGCAACTTTCCACCACTCAGCTGAGAACGCATCTCTTCAATGTTCTCTCCGTACCTTTTTAGCTCAAACATGGCAATGTTCCAGTGCTGTGTCTTGGTGCTCGGTTTGGGGGGAAGGCCAACCAGCTCTGAAATACACGACCTTGGCACCAACGACCTGTGCGTGTGTTGTGTGAACAAGTAGTGAAGAGGTTAGCAAGTACATACATAATGGATGTACAGTAAGATACTGTGTCACGCATAGTGCTTGAAATACACGTACACTAATATACATACACATGATCAACGATACATGACCCACACAATTACAAAGGGAGATTAATAGAAATATCTACACAAGTACAAAAAGCATATACAGTACTGTACAGGTCAGATTATTCACTGCGTATATTAGCTGCCTACAACAGTGTACAAACTGCCTATTTACGAGAACTCTCACCTGTCGTGCTGACCAAAGAACCGGACGTCACACTTGTCAGAAGTTTCGCTGATCAACTGCAGTAGAGATTGGGGGGGGAGGGGCATAATCAAACACTGCTCTACATCAGAGAAGGTCCGACATGCGTGCACGAATCACTACAAGTTCAGTGCACTGGGTATCGTTGCGGTCACGTGATAACATCCAGGCCACAATCCACTACACTTGTTAGTGATTCGTGCACGCATGTCGGACCTCTACATGTATAATTATAGTTGTACATGTGCGCCAGTTTTATAAGAGATCAGATACGCTAATTGTCTGTCTCCATGGTTACGTGCGAGCTAATATAGCTGTCGGATTTACACACTCAGGATTGAAACAGACTGGGCATGTATTTTCAAGGCAGCTTCACCTCTACATAGTTTGTATATTGACATACTTGTTATTATAATTATCTTATGTACGTATCTCATAATGTTATTTTATTTACGTACTTTTGCCGGCCACAAAGGATAACCTCTGACCTTTGCCAGAACAACTGGGTGGGGTGGATTCTAAATAGAGGGGGAAAAAACAAGTCTCAAATACCACATGTACACCATATACACAGAGCCAGTACATGTATTAACTACGTATTATAGATACACAAGATTTCTTCTTGAACTACAATACACAGTGCTAGCTGACAGTACACCACGCTGCACTCACACAAGGCACACAGAACCAGTCCTTGGGCTGTTTGACAGTCAGTTTATAGCAGCCTGGACAAAGCTCAATCTCCCTCATCTAAATGAATAACGACAGCGATTGATACGTAACTATATACACGTATGTATAATTATCACTGTATATGCAGAAGCAAAACTACACATTTTCCTATAATTATGGACTTACATCTTCTTTGCAGACTTTGATGATGCCCTTTGCAATCTTGGAGAGAGCGTGTTTGCCTGCATGTGAGGATGGTAACTATAGTAATGGAAAGTGTCTCGTGTGTGTAGTACTACTACCGTTATAGATGATGCAGTTGTGTAGAATCCATTCCGTGTCGTGGGTGAACTGCCGAGTCGACTGGTACACTCCACTCATCACTTTCTGTGTATGCAGGAGAACATGCAACCACTGTACATGAACTTTTACAATGCAACTAAGTTAGAGTCAATACTGAGCTTGTATTGACTAACTTAGTTGCATTGTAAAAGTAGGTCCTCTTCAATTTGGAAGTACTACCATGTAGAATCGGCTCTGTAACTAAAATTCTGATTGATTTTCCAATTTTCTGAAAGCTTAGAAGGAGCTCGTTCAGATGGTTACGCTCAAATCACAAATTTGGAATGGGCCATAATTTCCTGTTTTCGGAAAAAGCAAAAGCCCATGTTTTTTTTATAAAAAACAGACCAAAAATAAACTTTTGATTTTAACACAGCATCTGAAAGTAAGCTTTCAGAAAATCATAAAATCACCAACGGAACTAAATTTATGGCCGTTCAAAGATGCTCTATTACTCTTGACGCTACCAAGAGTTCTTATGCTACATGTACATGTAATGTAGCTAGGCCAAATAAAATCCCTTAAAAAGGTCACAAAATCATTTCTGCTCGTTTTTGTGCGTGTACAGCCATCCAACTACCACCAGTGAAAAGTGCAAACCTTTCTGATGGTGCCAAGGTCCAGTGGGTGAAATACATACTCCCTGTAGTGGACCATGATGTCAGATGGAACTGGTGACTGGAAGATCTCAGTCTAAAACAAAGGTATGGGGAATTTGATAGAAGCCAGTACAAAACTAAATTAATTATAAGCATCAAGTTTACTAATGAGGAGCTCTATACTACATTTGACTAGCTTATAACCATACTTATTTCATTACAGGCCTAAAAGGCAATATCATTATTATTGCCCAGGAAGTTAAGTAATACATGCCCCAGGTGTTTAATTGAGGAAATACATACAGTGCATTAAATACATACAGTGCATCCCCTTACCCCTGGAAACATCATCCTGCTCACGGCAAGTAGCAGAAGCTCCTTGAGATCAGTGGGACGAGAGCGCTTGGTCTTACGAGCTATGTTCTGTGTGTGTGTGTGTGTGATCACATGACTGGCACACTTCCTGGACTACAATGTGTACACAAGTTACTGTAAACAGAAACCACTTTCCTACATAACTATTAACTTCTGTTAAAAGCATTTATCTTAGTATACAATAAACAAGAGGCGGTTTGTCTGCAAATACATAGTATATACACAATGTACAAAAGCACACTGTACACTGAATGTTACGCAACACATTTCACCCAGTGGCATGTACTGCAAAATTGGCTCACATACATTTTAGCGCGCAAGCGCAAACATTTACAGGAAATACAGTGAACAATGTTTACATTAGAGGGTTCATTCACACAGTACAACAGGCAATTAGAGCTGTTGCTGCTGACCTTGCAGACAGGACAAAACCATTCTTCGTCCCCCTCAGGGGCTTTGGGCAGACCTGAGCACTGGATATGGAACACTCTGGGGCACTTATCACAGCACAGCACGTCACCACCATCATGGCACACCCAGCAGTACGAATCATTCTTGGAGATCTCCTACAAAAAACCAGCGTTAAACAGTTAAACTTAACAATGTCAAATGTCAATATATAATATATGAAATTGCTATGTATCTAAACTATCAAGTTAAACTCTAACTTGGTATTTGTGACCACAATTTTAAATTTACAGTGCTGCCTCTTTTTTTGAATGTGTGGGGTGAAGTTCACAGTAATTAGCACACAAATTTACTGTTTTTTGCACCTGTCTTTCAAAGGTTGCATTGTCATCATGATCGTGAGCACTCATGTGTTTCTTCTTCAGTCGAAGAATCGGTACCTTCTTTTGGAATCCCCTGTATGTTGTGTGCACATGTTAAACACACGTTTTCAATAATTATATATTTATATAAATTCCACAGGTGCATACCAGAGTACATCACTACACCACCAAATAAGGACAACAAAATATGTCAGCAATTAATTGCTGGACCATAGCTTAGCTTGTGTGTAACTCAGTAGGGATTGAAGGAATGGAAGCTACATGTTAGGCTGGGAGCAATGAAAGCTGGGGGGGGGAACAATAGAAATGCTGAAAGTACAGTTCCACAGACCATGATAATACACCACAGTGTAACTGATATGATCAAATATATACCCTGACACACAAAAGACAACAACAAGATAGCATAAGCTGGTTCTGATATTACAAGCATTCTTTGTTAAATGTAGCTTACAAGTTAACAAGCTTCAAGGACAAAATTCATTGGCAATAAAACCAGACTACTTTATCACAAGGTCAATATAGGGAGCAACATGAATATACAATTAGAGTGTACGTATGACAGGTGCAATGAAGAGACAAGACACATACCCATCATCATTATCTGTGTCTCCCTCAGAGGCTGTAAACACATGAGGAGATATCCCATCCATGACCTTTCCATGACTAACTTTTGGTTTCCCCAGAGACACAACAGTAGTGGAGCTACCCCCACCTGCTGTTGTCACAACTGCTGCAGGAATTAGGGGAAGATTGGCACCACCATCCATTGTGGTAATGCCTTGAGGGGGGGCAGCAGCTTCTACTTGGGGCAGCAAAGACACTGGGTTGTTAGCAGGGAGAAGGTTAGGTGTGGTGGTATCAGTTGGCAAGGTGGTCACATTGGTACTGGTGTGGTGGATACTCATTAAGGGTGGTATATTGGCCTGAGCATTAGCAGTGAGCTGATTTGGATTTAAAGACTCAAGGGTCTCTGAAGATATCACAGATGACAAGAGGGAATTGGATATGTGCCCAGAATTGGCAATTTGAGAGTTGAAAGTAGATGGTTGATTTATAGGGAATACATCTTCTTTGCCTGTGATCATCATTATCTCACTGGACCCATTTTCTTGGCCACCGTAAGACGTATTCGAGCTATCATCCATGACGTACAAGCCTGGATATAGGGAGAGGATTCAGGAGTCAAAAAAAGTTAATGAGATTCCATTGATTCATAGACACATGACACAAAATTACAATTTAGTCAATAGTGCGATGCCCGTTTTTAAGCTTACCTGGCTCCTACTCGCGGCAATTACTTATTCACTGGTATGGTAAGGCTCTTATGGGACTGTTAAAATGAGAGAAAAGCTGAACAACATCACAATAGGGACACCAGAGACTTCTTTTGCAATCGCCTTTCGCTCAATCGAACCGGCTACTTGGGCTTAGTGCAGTGGACGTGTGTGTCCACGGGTAATCCACAAAATTTTGGAGTCTCACTTTTTTTGCTGCTAATGATTACGATTGCTCACACACGCGTAGGCGTTTGCCAAGGTCAGTTGTTATTCTGCCTGGTCTCGAGGCTAGTAATTATAGCCTCGAGACCAGCAGGCCAATGAAAGATGAAATTTGGTTTGTTCTACTGACGATCTTAGACTTTACTCGCTTTGTTTATTTTTATAAGCAATGGCTGATTCTACACTTGACTCCTTGTTAGAGGCTACTCTAGCTCATTCTAAAGTCTCTTCTCCTCAAGATGCTCTGATAACAGCTGTACATTCTACTCTATTGGCTGCTGACTATTCACTACTGGCTGTAGGGGACCAGGTAAACCAGCACTCAAGATTTCCCCTGATCTACTCTTTATATTTGTAGGATTTTGCTGAAGGTTGCTCGACAACAGCATTCAGTGTATCAAGCAACTCTAATCCTAGCCTCCCAGATGGTTGGAACAGCTCACAAGATGTCTACACATTGCAGTATCGCCATGAGACGTCCAAGAAGCTATGTCTCGTCAAAGCTATTCTCATGGATGGCCAACTCCTAATTAGTGCAACTGTACGTGATGGTCCTTTCACTGGTGTATTGACAAATTGTGTACTCACTATTTTAGCTCTATTTTAAACACAGGTTACGCGTAATACGTCCGAGGTGTATACGGTTGCCCTGGAGATGGCCAAGTATGTCAAAGATGATACAGCATTCACTACTCCAAGGTATTAAACTTTCTAACGTAACAATTTTTTTATTGCTTTCATTTCACTCCCAGTGTGTTCCAAAACTTGCTGCAACTAATGTCTATACTGAGCAAAGAAATAGAGGGCAAGCTCTCTCAAACGTGAGAGATACGTCCATCAAATTATTGTGTGTGTGTGTACTACTGCTAGTTACAATGTAATACTTCGTATGTCTTATCAATAAAGATTATGCCTGCATATACACACACACACCTATGTACATTGTACGCAGCAGCTCAGAGGGCTAGCACTAACTCTCTCTCTCTCATATAGTTGCTCCAGGCAAGTGTCCCTGTCCTCTGGCCCACCCTCAGCTGTTCCTGACAGAGCCACGAGACCACATGGGGAGCGAGAGGACCCGTTAAGGATCGGTCCTCCTAGACGACCGGACAGAGCAGCTGATAGAGATCTAAACCCACTGTAAGGACCAGTTGCCACATACAAGCCATCTACACTTCTACCCTATATCTTTGAACAGATGTATTCGTGTTTGTTCTTATGGACATGCTTTTTCTTCGATCCTCAGAGGCCCTGGGCCGTTCAGATACGGAGACACTGACCGATTCCCATTCATCAGCGGTGGCCCAAGTGGAGGGGGCATGATTTTCGACCCCTTGAGACAGGAGGGTGGAATGGGTGGAGGGTTTGGTGGAGGGTTTGGACCCAGTGGACCATTCCCACCAAGGTTGGTTGGTCTATTAAAAGTTCTGTTTTGTGTTAACACTGATTTCATTCAATTCAGCCATCCACATGGAGCTCGATATGACCCAGTGTTCCCTGTTGGTCCGAGACCACGCCCACCTGGGAGGGGTCCAGGACGAGGATACGGAGAGTGAGTTCATTACTAATGTTGTGCATAACTTACAATGTTCCCCCTAGACCTGACCCTGACCATCTCCCACTACCTGGGGGCTACGATGATATGTTCTCCTAGTGTACTCTCCATGGACCCAATAATGGCCACTTGGGATACAGTTTATGTGTGTGTTGTGTTTTCTGTTGTGCCACTGTAATATTATATACAAAACCTACTATTAAAGATTCATTTTATGCTTTTGTCCATTATCCATGCCAGTTCATTGCAAGATTACCATTTATACTGTGTACGATCTTTACCACTTTTGGGGTTTGGTAAGGATCGTAAAAGTGTTAAGCTAAATACTGTGATCAATAATTATACTCATTTTTTCATTCTTCATTCACACAAAAAAATAATATTTTGTAGAAATGGTGGTGAATAAGAAGCCTACTTGTACATGGTCATAAGGAGCTATGCTATAGCACACATAAATATAATAATACTTCATGTTGTAGTAATATATACACAGTTTGGCTGAAGAACTATAGACTATACCTGAGTCTAACAGAAACACAAAATGATTCATGAGAAAAATATATAAAAGAGAATTCACAAAAAAAAATACTATTTCCAGTTTCAGGCAAAATACATGACTTTTGAACTTTCTTCGTGTACCTTGATGGCCAAAGCCATAGCTTGAGGAGATCGCGCATCATCACTTAGTAGACTAGCAGAAGACCCATCTCCACTACTGCTTGTGTGTGTGTGTGTGTGTGTGTGTGTGTGTGTGTGTGTGTGTGTGTGTGTGTGTGTGGGGGGGGGGTGTTAGTTGAGTGTGCATGTATATGCAAAGTATTTGTAACTTGGGCAAAACTGCCATTTTGGGAAACGCAATAAAATAATGATAATACTAACTAAAACTATTGGGACAGATCAATGATGTACTTCGTAACAACTTATAAATACAGTGCAAATATTTACATGCTAGACACCCATCCACCTATCCACACACACCTTCTATCCTCTGTGTCCTGCAGATGATATCGAGCTCTAAAGGCCACCAAGTGAGCATAATAAGCGGGGGCGGGGTAGGACACACTGCGAGTGCAGCGAACGTAGGTGTGACACAGCTGATAGGTCAGGCACTGCAAATCATCTGCCGTGAAGTCGTTGTCATCCCAGAGAACATGATAATGAGAGGGGCGACTTGTACCCTGTGAGGGACGAGACGAATAACATAATTACACTGGTCGGTGGTGGTCGATACTACTAACCACCTCTTAGGCCTATAGTTTACTGCATAAAAGAGGCAAATTTGTGTGTTTAAGGATTTAAATACCCGCCACTTCCAAAAATTCTAGGCACGTACATCACTGAGATCACTAGCTAAGAGACCTCTACAGTTCAGTTTCAGCACGGATGCTATAGACACACAAATGGAAGCAGTTGCAATCATGGCCTCACTATAAGGATTCGATGTGTTAAACAGTGAAGGTAGTCACTTGGCAATCATATAACATCACCATCTATCTCTGAAATACCTGGGCTGCTACATTTTTATGGAGGCAAAGGCAAGGCTGCAGAACATGTGGACATGATTGATCTTAGAAGGCCCACTATCACATAATACTAAGCATACGTAATGATGCAGTCTCTAGGATACACGTGCTCAGCTGTTTGGCTCGTGTACATATCTCTGTGGGAGTTCTTGTACACAGAACAATTAAGTATTTGTACAATGTATAATTATACATGATGTTACATAATACACTGTAGCTATATGCAAAACAACCAAAGTACTCACCTGGACGCCGGCGTGCGAACAGAGATAGAAGTCGAACTCACTGGGGTGAGTGATACCAACGTCCACCGTGGTGCCAGCTGGAATGTTACCACTGCGACCCACCTACACGTACAAGGCTAGTAAACACACACACCACTATGTAATACCTAGGGAGCATTCTGAGCCTACAACCGTTGACAATCTATTATCATGCGAACATACTTCAGTGGAAAAAACACAAGGAAGACACTAAAATGAACACTATACATAATGCAATCTTATTACAAGTGTCTTGTATTTGATAACTGGCATTTATATTTTGTGAAAAGAGAACCTCTTCTATTGTCAGCTGTGCTACAATTAAAGCACTTGGCTGTATTAGGGAGAGGGTGGGTGGACCTACGTATACAACAACAGCTGTTAGAGGGCCTTACCATATCCGTAGGGTTGGCACAAAACAGGCGAGTGTGATGTCTCTTCTGTACGACAATAAAGGTGATGCCAGGTTGGTAGTCGTCCTCCAGCTTCATACAAGCCTCTCTCACTGACCTGAGCTCGTGCTGTAGAACCTGCATGGAGTGAAACTACACGTTAGATCAGCCATCTGGTACAGTGAAGCCTCGTGTAAAGGACCACTCCAAATTTTTTAGGCAACTTCTCTATTTAAAAAGAGTACTCTTGGCACCGTACACTTGTGCTACATGTAATGATACAACAAAAGCCAGTTATAATGAACAAAATTAGCTGCTCGCAAAGTGTGCCCTATTCATATGTACACTACACGATGAATGGGTATAGTAAACTGGAATTGAAAAGATGCACTCTACACGCACGCATCAAGTAAAACAGCACAGTACATTCCCTAGGCTACAATAGTTGACAACAACAAACGTACATGTCATTATATAAAATATAAAATTAATAGTGTACTATAGACTCATAGTGCACCTGTTGGAACTGTCCCTCGCTGACCCCGTCTCGGTAGAAGATGATGCGATGAGGTTTGAACCGAGTGCTCTGATAAAACTGAATGAGCATCTCTCTGACCATGGCAGCTAGCTCGCTGATGATCTCCTGTCTGTGTGACTGCACACGCACTGTGGCACTGTAACGACTAGGATGACCATCCATACTAGCCACAAGCTACAGCAGAGAAAGGGAGGATAGGGAGGTCACAGGTTGCGTGAAATACATTCTATTGTACATTAAACTACCAAACACAATGTGTATTATTGCTAGAATCACAATATCAATTCTACTCTCCCAAACTATTTCCTAAGACATGTACATGCATAACGACAAATTAAAAGTTATTTTAAGAAGATGTATACACAATAAGTGTGTGTGTGTGGGGGGTGTGGGGTGGGGTGGGTATTCCCTGTAGGGTTTCAAATTGTGAGTCTATTAGTAGAAGGCTTATACAGATAGCAAAAGAGGTGACAGTTTCCCAGATAACTTAAAACCGAAACAGGGAAGTTAGCATCAGTATGTTTCCTATAGCGATGGACACACTAGTGACTCACTGCTGCAATGGAGGGCTTCCTGTCATCCCCGGCTGGGGGGTGGGTCACATCTGCCCCCATAAAGATAACTGGACTCTGGAACACGGCTGGTCTGGAGGAACAAGGAGAGAACAATCAAACCTCAATACAAATACAGGCTGTATGACATTAAAATAATAATAATAACTTGAAGAGGAAACCCTGCCATCCTATCGTAGCTTCACACAAGCTTTGATAGGTGTACACTTTCAACTAGCACTGAACAAAGTGCTTGCAGAGCTACATTGTATCACTATCGAGCACCTACAGTAGCACTGTTGACCATAGTGGGTAAATATGATACGTACTAAAAACACCAGCCCTCATACATGTATTTAAGCACCTAAGCTAATATTCCAACAAGCACAGGTACTTATAACCAAGCTCTCTACTGCACATGTATGCACTACGTATAAGCACAAGTGCTTATAACCAGACTCTCTACTGCACATGTATGCACTACGTATAAGCACAGGTGCTTATAACCAGACTCTATACTGTACATGCACTGTATACCTTATTCCAGGCACCAAAATGCTGTTAATTCCACCCAATTTGACGTTGATCTTGAGACAGAGGTTGGAGAGAGTTTGGGGGGAGGGACGCACAACGTTCTTAAGTTGGACACACTGCGAGGCCACACCCAGCATTGTATCACCCACACGCTTCACCTCGGCTATATTGTGTGTGTATTTATAAGGGGGATGTAGTGAACACAAGACTACCAGGGTTGTGTACATGCTATTGTTACTTTCAATTTTGTAGTGAGAGCGCAAGCATAACAATAGACAGGACAAGACTACAGTGTGTGTGTGTGTGTGTGTGTGTACATGCGGTGGATTAGTAAACATTGGAGCCCACACACGTACCGCTCACACACGTACCGCCCACACACATCTTACTCCATAACTGCACACTGACTCAGTGTCTGTCATACATGTAGGTATATAAAATCAAGATGATCTATACCTGAGGAGTCTATACATATAATAGTCACAGTCTGGGGCTAGGCCTTAATTAGTGGAGTATTAGTGGATGCTCAAAATGCACCTAAACAGTCACTATAAAGAGAGTGTCTGTGTGAGTGTATTTAGACTTATTGTTAACTCAGTTAGGCTTATTGGTACTGTACTTACAACTGTGGGGTTGTACTGGCATAGTCTACCAAAGCCTATCCCTATATCAACTACAACACTGCCTCACACACACACACACACATATGCCCCCTCCACACACATACATGTGCGCCCCCTCCACACCTCCACACTCTCACCATAAACGGGGGTCTTCCCGGGCAGAATGACCATGATCAGCTGTAGCTCGGGTCTCTCCTGCTTCAGCTGTCTGAACAACGGCTCTACATTTTCCAGCCCACTCACGTAACGATAGAAGTACGGGTCCTTGATAACAGGCATCCCAGCATCGTTGCTGATGCGGCGCAACTGGAACACAAATTGTCTGCAAGGGATGATACAATACAATACTGAGTAGTGCAGTGTACCACACGTAGAAACTTGCAGATTGTGTGATCACCCCTGAAAGCAGGTCACCCTCTATAATAATAATAATATATACAGCGAAGTTAATGGGGCCCAAAGTCTCCATAGCGTTTTTAACCAGAGTTAGCAGGCCAATCCTTTATTGAAGCCGTGTAATAAACGTTCATTACTAAGCTTGGAGACAGACAGAACCTCGAATCTCTGTGAAATTCAGCAAGCAAAATATGTTCACACTGAACATTTCCTATGACCACTCTTGGTCTACCCAAGGCCGGGTGACCACCACTAGACTGTAGGTTAACTTCACTCTTCACTAAAGGACATAGACGTGTTACTGACCTGATCTTGTCCTCTGGACAAAAACGGACCTGGGCGAAGGTGAGGAGAACCCAATGGTGTATCTCAACACCGCGATGGAACTGCTTGCCCCTCATGTCCCACACTCCCTTGTCTGGCTGGGCTTGGATACGACTCTGCATGGGGAGAGAAGAGATACTCAACTATAATTATTATAACAACTTTATAAGAAGGAATTTGAAGAATATATACAGTTGTGTCTGCAGGGAAATTTGTCTGTGTACACATAATAATTGTAATAGCAAACAGGTATAGAAAGATGTTGTCTAAAAACCAGAACTTGTAGGATACTGCCTACCCCATACAGTAGATGTGTGTGTGAGACCACCCTGCATGCCCACCAGTACAACCATTCTCCAGTGCCTACCCCATACAGTAGGTGTGTGTGAGACCACCCTGCATGCCCACCAGTACAACCATTCTCCAGTGCCAACCCCATACAGTAGGTGTGTGTGAGACCACCCTGCATGCCCACCAGTACAACCATTCTCCAGTGCCTACCCCATACAGTAGGTGTGTGTGTGTGAGACCACCCTGCATGCCCACCAGTACAACCATTCTCCAGTGCCTACCCCATACAGTAGGTGTGTGTGAGACCACCCTGCATGCCCACCAGTACAACCATTCTCCAGTGCCTACCCCATACAGTAGATGTGTGTGTGAGACCACCCTGCATGCCCACCAGTACAACCATTCTCCAGTGCCTACCCCATACAGTAGATGTGTGTGTGAGACCACCCTGCATGCCCACCAGTACAACCATTCTCCAGTGCCTACCCCATACAGTAGGTGTGTGTGAGACCACCCTGCATGCCCACCAGTACAACCATTCTCCAGTGCCTACCTTTCCACCATACTGCAACAGAGGAGGAGGGAGTATACGTCCGTTAACATTCACCATTTTCTGCTCTACTGAGATGCCAAAATCTCGTACGTATGGATCATCGTTGAAGTTGGCTCGTGCCACCTGCAATGTATTCGACTTGTGACCACATATTTCCTTTTTCCTTAGGCAAGCTCTAACCAAAACACATTCAATTTTCAAAACATAAGCAATACAGTTGTATATAGCCGGGTTTATTTCCTCTGTCAAACTTTGTATATAATTATATTGGAAACCGATCTTAAAGCATGGTGTACAACAATAATGCTTATACCAGGTGGTGCTCTGCTTATACTTAAATACCGTATAGCGCGAAATTGTTAAGGCATTTAAATTTCGTGGATTGGTCTCTAAAAGCATTTCGTTGAATAAATTTCGTGCTATTATTTTAGTCAAATGACATTGTGTCTTCTGTTAGCTAATAATTTCGTGTAGAATTGCTAACCCACGAAAAGAGTGAAAATTAAACCCCTCAAAAAGTTTGCACTATACGGTATTACCCCTTCACCACAACCACCTTCCAGAAGACTCACCAGTCTGTTTATTTCTCTCTCTCTGTCGGGGGCAGTGCGCGATGTGGCTCTAATCATACGTGAGGTCTGCATCTCTGACAGCTTCTTGATACAACGTTGCCCTGGCACCAGGTTACATACCTGCATGCATGAGAACAGAGAGCAAGTGATAATAGACAGGAGCACTAGCTAGGGAGGGGGGAGGGCACCCACTCACTATAGAGTTAGTCTGGTAGGGAGGGAGGGCACCCACTCACTAAGAGTTAGTCTGGGAGGGAGGGAGGGCACCCACTCACTAAGTGTTAGTCTGGGAGGGAGGGGGGCACCCACTCACTAAGTGTTAGTCTGGGAGGGAGGGGGGGCACCCACTCACTAAGAGTTAGTCTGGGAGGGAGGGAGGGCACCCACTCACTAAGTGTTAGTCTGGGAGGGAGGGGGGCACCCACTCACTAAGTGTTAGTCTGGGAGGGGGGGGGGCACCCACTCACTGGCTTACAGCTTGTACCACAAGTACAAAAGAGAGTTTCAGTTTATATACTGCCTTTTGTAGTTCATCTAAAGCAACGGCTTATAACCACCAACAAGGTAACTATTTGGTCTATCTTTCAGAGATCCATTTCTGTATTGTTACTTGTCCATAAAACCATTTATTCTATTTACACTTGTACATTGTACACCAGGTGATGATGGAAAAGTCATTATAGCCTATGGACAACCTACCATGCAACCTGCCCTCCTATTTAGCACGAACTTAACAACTTAACAGTTGACTTCAAGGTATCAGTATGAACATAGTGATAAATGCTTCCCTCAGGCAAGTGAATCATAGCTTATTTAGGAGGTTGAACACAAGTCGACTATAGCAATAAAGAAACCAGTATGCTATGAAGATTAAAATTCTCTTATAGACCATAAATCTCATTACACATTCCTAGAGGCACTGAAATGTTCCCAGCAACACATGGTCACAGTAACCTACTGTAGTACCTCTAATGGTAAGTAGGTGTGCTTCTTCTCTTGCCCTACTTGCAGACATGGTAAGTGTGGGTAGCGCAACTCAAGCTTGTGCTTTTCCTTGAAGTACGTCCACACGCTGCAATCGTAAGTGTCACCTGACTCTACTGTTAACGGAAACCTGTATGGTGCACGAAAGTATAACCGTGGTTATTTTCAATAACACGCAGCACAAGAAGTCAAAGCCTTTTGAGAGAATCTGATAGAAATACCCAACAATAAGTAATGTCCACATCAAACCGACCACCTCGTCGCTACCTATTGATGCAGAATGTATGCTAATTCATTCATAGCTGAAAGATGTACTGACTTGTACATAGTCTTGTCTTACATACGTTTGTGCAGAAGCGGGTCTCCTAGTGACGTTGCACACTCTGTACTTTCTCCTAATGGGGCCAGTGTGGGTCACTTCCACTTTCAGTCCTGGACACCATTAACAAAATAAAATAAAACACAATCTTCATAATAATTATCTCGATTGAATGTTGTATAATAATTATGTAACATGGTCTCCAAAGCTACCACCCACGCCACTAGCTACATTTGGGCTTCACAAAAACAATAAATAAATTGGCCCACAGCCATTTAATTCACAAATTATTAAGTAGACTCATAATTACAAGGGATATACCTTTTATTTCTTTGGCAAACTTTACTCTTTGTGAGTCTGAGAGTGGTCTGTTCTGACATTCAATGCTACTTAGCTCCATCACTTCACAGAGAAAGTCCAGCACTGGCTGCTGCTTGTAGAACGCAGTGGCTGACACTGATGATGGAGGAAACAAGAGCTACTATAACAGGAATTGCATGTGGTATATATATACTGTAGCTGGGTCATGCTCTCTAAGGTTGGGCCTTGTGAACTCCCCCCCCCCCCACCCCCCTGACTGCTACTGACATGTAGCTGGATCAAGGTTGGGCCTTGTGAACTCCCCCCCCACCCCCCCACCCTGACTGCTACTGACATGTAGCTGGATCAAGGTTGGGCCTTGTGAACTCCCCATAGACCTGACTGCTACTGACATGTAGCTGGATCAAGGTTGGGCCTTGTGAACTCCCCATAGACCTGACTGCTACTGACATGTAGCTGGATCAAGGTTGGGCCTTGTGAACTCCCCCCCCCCACCCACACCCTGACTGCTATACTGACATGTAGCTGGATCAAGGTTGGGCCTTGTGAACTCCCCCCCCCCACCCATACCCTGACTGCTACTGACATGTAAGGTTCTTAAATTACTATAACATGTACAGTGTATTATAGCATGTTATCAAGCTATATATCCAGTTTATTAGGGGATTTCCCTCACCATCGATATTGAGCATCATTTTCCATTGTGACGGCCTGATGCTCTGGTGGAACCCAAACCACACCTCCCTCCCACTACCCAGGGGGTGGGGGTCCCCGTCAGGAGGGGAGAAGAACGATCGGCCAACAGGAGTGTATCTGAAGGACGATAAATACGATAAATGTTTACTCAACTGAAAAAAAACACGTATATACTGTTTGCATTCTTAGACCAACGTTTTTGCTAGATAAAGCCACAGAATTAGTTTAATGGTCACAATAATACGTGTGTATATATATACATAGCAGTCAGGCAATTAAGGCTTCTTATTGAAGCAACTGGATACGGTGTAAATGTTCAGATACAGAGCTAATGGTGAAGTACACGAGACACACAAAGGGGCTCTTTGAAGCAACAGACATGCTAACAGTGATAAGCCATTCACCTCATGGAGGGTAGGTGTCTCATTACAACATCCAGACTCTGTATGCAGTCAAAGGGCATTCCTGGTTGGTCACCACGCAGCACTCTCTCCAACTGTTCCAGCTGGACCTGAGCTACGTGTTTGATACCAACCTGAGTGTGTGTGTGTGTGTGGGAAGGGCTAGGGTGTGTGTGTGGGGGGGGAAGGGCTAGGGTGTGTGTGGGGTGTGGAGATCGAGGGTTAGGGTGTGTGGGGTGGGGCTAGGAAGTAGTGTAGTCTTGTAGACCTATGAGAGTTTCTGTAGCCAGAGTGTTGGTGAGACAGTTGAAATTTTGGGGATTACTTGTGAGAGTGAGCATTGCATGGATATGAGAGTGAATGTTCAATATACTGTATAAAAGCAAGGGTGAAGTAACGTATCCATTACACATGGTCATGGGGATACCTCTTATCTGGGTCTGTATCTATATACATACTGTGAACCTGTCTTTCTTCCTTACCCTGAAAGATCGGTCCTTCCCATCACCACCAGGTAGTGATACTGTAACCTCAATCTGTAGGATGAATACACCACGGTGATGAGCACATGTACTGTGTGCAGTCAACAGTGAAACCAACTACATCATGCAGTAAGCCACAACATCCTTGTACCCAGCAAAACCAAACACTTGTATTTGGAAGGTTGAAACCTGTGCTCATAAGTTTATTATGAAACTCTGTGAAACAACATCAGCCCATTTGCTCGAGTATGGTGTGAATAAGTGAAAATGAATCTTATAGTTCTTTATCATACCTCACCATGCAACAAGATATAAACATGCAGACCTACGTTTTCAAGCTGGATAACCAGAGAGACACACGCTTAATTCCACTCCTTTGACCCCCAAAATCTAATATTTTGCAGGTCAACCATTAGTGGTGTAAGCATTCTAACAACTGCACTCGACTACAGATATGCAGTTTAGTAACGTGCAACTGAAGCGTGGCATTTCTATATTACAATAAGTATATACAATAGCCTGTAATTGTACTAACAAAGCAAGCCAGTGGTATTTTGTGAGTGACAACCTTCCTACTAAAATATGTACTGATTTAGCAACTGAATACCATTAACAAATACCAAAGGAAGCATATGATACACAATGAATAACATTGCATGAATCAGCAGAAATGTGTCCTACACATTCTCTTTACAATGGAAAACAAATGACTGATTTGCATACCAAGATCAACCCCATAGTACAGACCTTGTCTCTCCCAATTGGCAAGGGTCTTCTACAGTAGAGATTTTTTCGTCCGTCAAAGACTGGCTTTTGTCGACCGAAATACTCGCCATGTACCTGTACTAGTGTTTCTACTATCTCTCTGTTCACACGCCTGGGGCACTTCTCGGGTATTATAGATATGTCATAGTGATAGAGTACGCAGGAGGGGATTTGGACCTGCAGGAGGAGAGGAGTCAATCTGGTAATTGAATTGGAAATGAATGTGAATTGAAACTAAACAACTTAATGGTAAAAGGTCAACAAAGGACAGTGAAAACCCACATCTGTTATAGTCGTTGACCTAATTAATAGCCACATTACATTTTATATATATATATATATACATGTTCACTCATAGCATGTATATCAGAAGAGTAAATGTACAAGTCTACAAGTGATATCTACGTACTCTTGTGTAATTCGCATGCACCTTAAAATGATTGGCTTTGAGTATGATGGGTCTTCCGAGTCGACCGTAGTTTGGTCTGAGTGGAGGGTGGAAGTCGGGAGTGGGTGTGACCTGTGCTAGGGGACTGGGTAGGGGGGGGGCTGGGGTGGAGGGGCCGGGGGTACTAGAGGGAGATTGCCATACCATCGAATTCGAATCGAACGGAATGGCTGCATGAAACAAGAATATCAGTAACTACAGGCTGAGACAGATTTGTGCATGTGCATGCATGGTGAGAATCGAGGCTAAGTATATATGCCTTTGTTCATTAATAGCCCATAAAAATAATGCACTATGCTGCACTGCAAGTATGCAAGTTAAGTGATAGCTACCTATAGATCAGACACAAACATGAAACTTACACAATGGCCTGAACTGAACGTTCTCATCCATGATCTTGCTGGATTCTGGGTAGATACTGTATGGACTAAAGAGTTAATAGAACTAGCATAGAGCTAGCTAGCTAGCTATTAAAGGGTAGATAACAACCAAACTACAAGGTTGTGTATTTATCATGTAACGCTACAAGCTCATGTTTTACTGTGGAATACTAGGGGAAATTTCTAACCACAAGGCGTGGCACCAAATTAATATGAAATTAAGAAAGAAAATTCACGGGATAAAATTTGTGTAAACTAGAAATATTACGAGATTTTAATTATAGAAATCTACATAAAATTAAGTATAAAATTAGTGTAGAGATTTTAATTATTATAGATACAGGAACCTAGTTGCTCAATAACAGTTTTAGCAATTTCAGACACAATTTGGGAATGTTCCAAAGGCATAGCTTCACTCTCGAGCTTTCCTTGACTTATACATTTTCTGACCTCCTCTGCTTCGTAGCACAATCCAACACTATTGACGAACACAGTAGGTCGGCATGGCGTCGGTAGAGGAAACTCCAGCACACCCTGTAAAAACAGACAACAAAAATAAATCAACCTTACCAACATTTGCAATAAACATAGCTATTTATAACTTTTGTCGAGTGTAATAAGCAGTCCCCCTAATCCATGCAGTGTAGGGCTCACTTTGGCTAACACAAATTAATGTGTAAATAGCTGAGCTAATACTTTTTGATGCAGAACCATGGATGACCATGCAGTTGCTCAAACGATAGTCATGGGACTAACACTTATCACATTCATTTACCGATGGTGTTTCTAGTTTGGAAGGACACCAAAAGGTCTGTGGCAGTTTAAGAGTTCCTTCTGTACCGATAACATAGGCCTCTCCCGGCAGGTTGAGATTGAACGAGCATGTCAACTGAGCGACCCTCTCACCGGAATACCTGCAATAGAGGGAGTGGTAGACATACAAAATATGTGCGTGTGTCCAGGATGATTTCACAGATCTGTAGGCATAACAGAGACTGTTGCAAGGCAACTAATTTAAGCATAGACTGTATTTCCTACGGGGGATGAGGTGGAGACTTTTATTATAATGTGGACTACATAACAATAAGTCGTACAACTACTGAATTGGGGCTACCAGAGAATAGGACGATACAGTTTCTCAATCTGTATTTAATTCCTACTACATATAGAAGAGGTCCTATACAAGAGGGAAGCTAACGGGTCCAGCTGTATACATATCACATACTCCACTTACTTGAGCGTTATGGCAGCAAATTCGTCCACCCCACTGTCGGTGAGCCAGCCTTTAGTCTCAATGCTCTCTGGACGTTCACCAAAAACCATGGTAGCAAAGTTGATTGGGTAAACACCCACTTCAAGTATATTACTCCCCTTGAGTTTCGGGTCTGTCATGTGACCAGGAAGTTTGGGGTTACGAAATCCGAGATTGGCTTGGACGTACTTGACCTCACCGATGACCCCTGATGCAATCTGTTTTCGCAACTGAATAATTGCAGGGAAACATCTCGTCCACACCGCCTATAATTATTATAGACCAAGTGATAATTATGTGGAGGGGAATAAATGATCATACCAGACTACAGTAATAATGTAATTATAATTATATATAGCGAATAATGAGCCTAATTAGAAGGTGGAGTAAAATTAATTTTAGTGCCAATTTAATACATTCTGTAGCTCATTATGTGTTCATAATTAATGTACCTCCATAAGAAAGAGATTTTTCTCTTTGGCTGTTTTAATGAGAGTAGCCGTGTCTTGAGGGGAGGCAGTGAGGGACTTCTCACACAGGACCGGTTTACCATTGTTCAGCATCAGAAGGACAGTGTCTTTATGACAAGCTGTGATGTTACCAATGTATACAACATCTACCTATAGAGATCAACAAATAAATTAGTTTAGAGTATACTTTTCCCAATGCCATATAAAAAGCATGTGACTCTTGCTTTGAGGAACACACCAATCAGACATTAATCAGGGAAGAATTCGTAATATAATATAGCAGGTAATTTTCGGGGGGGGGGTTCGTGGTTTTCGTGGTTGAATGAAGCAATCATTGACCACCTTTACCTGCAGTACAGTGCAAGCAGCAAACAGATCCACAAACTGACTAAATATTGCTCAACCACGACCCCCGGAAATTACCCGCTATATACGGTAGAACCTTCTAACACACACGTACCTGAGGGTCCCCTGCTAGCTCCTCGTAGGACCCATAGGCAGTGGGAATGTCATGAGTCTGGGCAAACTCAGTGGCTGACTGCAATGAACGAGCAGCCACGGCCACAGTCTTGTGCTCTGTCTCTGGCAGAGCCTTCAGACCAACCATAAAGTCGTGGGATATCCGACCAGCCGAAGCAATGCCCCAACGAAGAGCCATTTCTCTGCAAAAAGAGAAGGTTTTAAGGAGAGACTTGGGCCACGTGTTGAGTGAAAGGAGGGTGGGGCTGCCTCTGCAAAGGAATTATGTCATGTGGTAAAATGAGATAATCAACACACAGCAATGTGAAGTAGATATCACAACACAGCTCCAATCAACCCATTGACAATGGAGTCTGAGAGTACAGCATTACTGCAGACAAGGAGCAGCACTGGTCGAGTTGGGCTAGTCCTTGTATTTGCCCTCATGGCTTGCACTGGAGGCATCTTAGGAGGGTACAGTCATGGTTTCCCATCTCCAACTCTACTACAGCTGGAAATCGCCTACGAGAATGGAGAACGTACAACTGCATTTTCCAGTAAAAGCATCTATGAAGGCTTGTTTGGGGTGAGCTCACATGCAACCATTCTCCATCCACTATCTGTGTTTAAATCTTCTTTGTTTTTGCAGGCCATTGGTCCGATTGGTGGACTGTTTGGGGGCTCAATTGCAGGTCCTGTGTCCGATCGCTTTGGTCGTTCAGCTGCTCTCGTACTGATGAGCGTCCCTCACCTGATTGGTTGGCTTACCCAGGCCTATGCTCCACTAATGCCTACCTTTGATAGTTTTGTGTCAGTTCTCATGATTGGACGATGGTTTACCGGATTCGGTACCGGCTGGGGATCACTTGTCATTACTGTAAGCAACCCCTTAATTTGTCAATGTTTAGACTACAGTAATTACGTTTAGTGTATGTTGTGCATCAATATCGATAGTCATAGCATCAACTGATAGATGCCTAATAAAAACATTTTGTCCCTACAGGTGTACATGGTGGAGATCTCCCCTGCAAAGCTCAAGGGTTTATTTGGTTCCATGTTCTGGTTCTCTAGTTCAATTGGTATCTTGTTGGTGTATGCTCTCGGAGCTATTCCTGGATTTTCTTACTCCAGTCTCTCTCTCTCAACTGCTGGGCTGGTACTCGTGTGTGTAACTCTCTACTGCTTCCTACCAGAGACTCCTCGGTGGCTAGCTGTCAATCAGAGGCTTGAAGAGTCATACAAAGTCTTGAAACGCCTCAGGGGAAAGGACACAGATATCAGTATGGAGATGAAAGAACTACAAGATAATATTGCAGAGACTGGAGAGCTAACGTGGAAAATAAAACTGTTGTATCTCACAAACAAATCCGCTTACAAGCCATTAATTTTATCGGTGATTCTAATGATGTTTCAGCAATTCACTGGAATCAATGTAGTGCTCTTCTATGCCGAAACTATCTTACACGATGCTAGGGTAGTAAACGCAGACCAAGTGGCTGGTTTTGCTGTTGGATCTACTCAAGTACTGGCTGTGTTTGTGGCTGTTGTTTTGGTGGACTACTTGGGCCGAAAGGTGCTCCTTGTTACAAGCAGTGTCCTGATATGCATCAGTACTGGAATGCTGGGTCTCTACTACTTCCTAACAGACTTTGTTTGCAGCCAGTACAATGTTACAGATATGGTGATGACGAATACATCAAATTTGCCATTTTATTGCGATCCCATCTCCAGCAATTTTTTCATATTAGCAATCGTTAGTGTTCTGTTGTCTATTATCGGATTCTCTATCGGATGGTCTACGTTACCGTGGGTCATGATCAGTGAATTAGCCCCCCTTCGAGTGAGAGGTGTTTTGAGTGGTATAGCCATCTTTGTCAACTGGAGTTCAGCTGCATTTGTAACATTTGTTTTCCCGTTGTATCAGAACGTAGTCCAGCACTATGGTAGCTGGTGGACTCTCACTGTCATCACCTTCCTCAGCATTCCATTTGTTATATTCTTCATACCCGAAACTAAAGGCAAGAGTCTGGAGAAAATTGAGGAAGGATTCAAGTCAAGAACTAAAAACAATAAAAGATGTCTTGAAGATTTTAGCAATAGTTTTATTAATTAATTGTTTTATTCATTGCACATTTTTGTACTCAACCACATCCTGTAGATGCATTTACTAGCTGGGCAGTATGGAGGCTGGTCTAATAGCAGCTAGCGACTTTGAAAGTACTCTGGAGGGAGACAAGACTAGGCCACTAGCTCCAGTATTCAAGTTTCCTCTAATAGAACTTGGGAAAAGCTTCAAGACAAGTAAAACGTCTGAAGAGAGAAGCCAAACAGGTCAAGTGGGCCCAGTGCTGCTTTTTGCCATCATAGCATGTGTCGGTGGAGTCCTGGGCGGTTACAGCCATGGATTCCCTTCTCCCACACTCTATGAGCTGGAAATTTCCTACCAGAGTGGAGAGAGAGTCACTGCATTCTCCAGTAGCAGCATCTATGAAGGCTTGTTTGGGGTGAGCTAGCTGAGCCAGTGAGCCCCACCCCACCCCCTTTTATACATGTGCACACTTTCTTGTTTCTGCAGGCCATTGGTCCCATTGGTGGACTGTTTGGGGGCTCAATTGCAGGTCCTGTGTCCGATCGCTTTGGTCGTTCAGCTGCTCTCGTACTGATGAGCGTCCCTCACCTGATTGGTTGGCTTACCCAGACCTACGCTCCACTAATGCCTACCTTTGATAGTTTTGTGTCAGTTCTCATGATTGGACGATGGTTTACCGGATTCGGTACCGGCTGGGGATCACTTGTCATAACTGTAGGTGTACACTAACTACATCACTTTACACCTAATTAAAAGGTCATGCTTTGTGAATGCCATTAGTTTCCCCACGTATGTATACTGTTATACATGTCTGCATTCACATAACATTAATAATACAGGTATATATTGTGGAGATCTCTCCTGCAAAGCTCAAGGGTTTATTTGGTTCCATGTTCTGGTTCTCTAGTTCAATTGGCATCTTGCTGGTGTATGCTCTCGGAGCTATTCCTGGATTTTCTTACTCCAGTCTCTCTCTCTCCACTGCTGGTCTGGTACTCGTGTGTGTGACCCTCTACTGCTCCCTACCAGAGACTCCTCGGTGGCTAGCTGTCAATCAGAAGATTAAAGAAGCTCGCAAAATATTGAAAACACTCAGAGGCAAAGAAACAGACATAAGTGTCGAGATGAAAGAGCTTCAAAAGAACATTGAAGATAGTGGAAAATTGACATGGAAAACAAAACTAAAATATCTCACGAATAAATCTGCTTACAGGCCATTAATTTTATCAGTGATTCTGATGGTGTTTCAGCAATTTACTGGGAGCAACGTAGTGTTATTCTACGCAGGGACTATACTGTTGGACGCTGAAGTTGTAAACGCTAGTCAAGTGGCTGGTTTTGCTGTTGGATCTACTCAAGTACTGGCTGTGTTTGTGGCTGTTGTTTTGGTGGACTACTTGGGCCGAAAGGTGCTCCTTGTTACAAGCAGTGTCCTGATATGCATCAGTACTGGAATGCTGGGTCTCTACTACTTCCTAACAGACTTTATTTGCAGCCAGTACAATGTTACTGCAGTTAATGTGACCCAACTACCCGTTTACTGCGATCCCATTTCAAGCAACTTTTACTCCTTAGCTATTTTCAGTATTTTATTGTTTATAATTGCGTTTTCTATTGGCTGGTCTACGATACCCTGGATTATGATGAGCGAGCTATCTCCACTCAGGGTCAGAGGAATCGTTAGCAGTATAGCCATCTTTGTCAACTGGAGTTCAGCTGCATTTGTAACATTTGTTTTCCCGTTGTATCAGAATGTAGTCCAGCACTATGGTAGCTGGTGGACTCTCACTGTCATCACCTTCCTCAGCATTCCATTTGTTATATTCTTCATACCCGAAACTAAAGGCATGAGTTTGGAGAAAATTGAAGAAGGATTCAAGCCTAAAGATGACAGTGAAATTACAACAGCTGTATAATTAATTTTTATTGCCATAATTATTTACATATCGGTAATTATAATATTAATTAAATTTTTATAAGCAGAAAAAATTCTTATTATTGCGTAACAAACACAACCAGAGTTCGTGTTCAATGAAATATATATAATGAAAATAGAGTGGAAAATGTCTGACTAGCTATTAGAGTTAGAAATGGCGTGTTGCAGTCTAACAATGTTCTCAGCTTGAAGGAGCAGAGGCTTGTCAATCATACGTCCATCAAACACAAACGCTCCCTGAGAGGGAGAGGGGGAGAGAGAGAGGGGGAGTGAGGGGGGGAGGGAGGGGGAGGGAGAGGGAGGGAGGGGAGAGAGGGGGGGAGAGGGGGAGAGGGAGAAATAAAGCACTGTAAATTGACCGAGTACATGCACATCACTTTAAGTGCACTGTCTAGTGTGATCGCATCACATTTTGTGTGTACATTTTAGCTGGGGGTTAGCACACCTTTAGTTAATGATACCTATATACATTAGTTAATGATATCTACATTTGTATAGCCTGTAGGTTGTTGTCATAAAGGGAAGCCTTACTTGCCATGCTCAAGCACCTAGCTTAATTAGCTATAGTTATAGTGAAGCAAAGGGTATTCAGCCTTAAAACCTTCCATCCCAAGGGGACTTTCCCTACCAACAAATCACTGAAACGTCCGTAACCCAAGCAATACCACAATAGCTCCAATACCTTGCCAGTTTCCTGATGCCGATGAAACGCTTCAATGAGTTCTGTGGCCCACTTGGTCTGAGTGGAGGACGGGGAAAAGGCAGCCTGTACGATGGGCACCTGATCAGGGTGGATCACCTGCTTCCCTGTGTAGCCCATACGAGCACCTTCCTCTGACTGGACTCTGAGACTGTCAAGGTCTGTAGGGGACGAGGAAAAATGTTTACATTGGCACAGAACTAAGCCAGTTCAAAAGGCAACCAAGTACAGAAGGATCACATACAATTAAGCTGAATACATCATTTTTATTATAGATTTGACACACAAATAAAAGCCTCTTGCTAAGGCTTCTGCACACTTAAGTATGAATACAAAACTTTCTTTATAAATTCCTTTATAACTGTGCTCTGATCACGTGTACCTTTGTAGTCAATATCCACGAGGTCGATGGCGTCGAGTCCAAAAGCCTTGGCGTGGGTCACAAGACTCTGTCTAGCGTAAAGCACTTCATATGCATCCTTTGTTCTAGTACCTCCTGTATAACGGTTAATTGAGGTAGCAGCTATAGAACTCCAGTAAGAAATAGTAAAAGATTAAGGTCTTGCAAATATCGAGTTAAACACACCGTGTACAGAGATCTGAATAGTGCTAGGGACATACTTTATAGTAAAACTAGGGCTGTAGTCATAAAATGCAAGGTTATGCTTGTAAACTTCAACATTTTGAGCTAAAATGTCACACAATACTGTAACGGTAGGATCATCATGAACAGCACAAGAACTTCACAACGAACAGTTAGAGTTGCACTGCATATATACATGTAGATACATAACCCAACCCACCTAGTGTGGCCAAGAAGTCGTCTGAACCGAACACGAGAGCACTGAGGCGTAGATGTCTGGCAGACTGAGTTCCAAACTGGCACACTTCTCTCAAGTTGAGTAGACCCACAGGGCTCTCAATGATCACAATCAGAGGTACTGGAGTGGTGGTTCCTTCGTGGTGAACACTCAAAGCCAGGTCCAGCTAAGTGTATGGGGGGGGGGGGGAGGGGAGGGAGGGAGGGAGGGAGGGAGGGAGGGAGGGGGGGGAGGGAGGGGGGGGAGGTGGGGGAGGTGGAGGTACTTAATTTTAGTGTTGTATACATTCACAGGTGGGAAAAAGAGATAAGGCTTTTATACTATGGCATTTCCAACTGAACTTTCATTGCCTAAATGTGTGCACAGACTACTGTAGCCTCCTCCACAGGCCTCGTTGCAATACCCAGAGAAAGGGTTTATTTTTGTCCGGGTCAGTGTTTTGGGGAGGAAGTGGGCGTGGGGATGAGGCTAAGAATACTGTAGTTCTATTAGTAAGAGAGATGTATAACCATCTCTCTATGTATGTACCTCAGCTAGGTGTTCCGGTGTGTCACATTTTGGCAGCATAATAGCATCTGGCAGCCCCCCTCCACTGTCATGTGACCCGGAGTACACTGCATCCAGATCGTCATCCACCAGTCCACTCTCAAACCCGTTAATCCTAACGACAAGCTCCGCTTTAGAGCCGACTGAGCGACAGCCAGCTATAGCACTCCCAACTGATCGCCGGGCATTCTCCTAGAAAACAGAAAGTGAACTCCATTAGTGTGTTGAGTGTAGATAACATCAAAAAATTAATTTCTCAATAATTATAATTATGCAAAAATTCTTTGCTGAGATGGGATCAATTCATCACTAGCTAATAAGTTATCTATAGTTGAAAATTAAATGATTCTAGAGCTGTCAATTTAAAACAGCCACCCACCCTTAATCTCTTAACGTTACCTTCTGATTGACAGCCACTCCATCTTCCAAGTCGAAGGCAAGTGTATCGACACACAGTGAAGCAGCCTTGTTTATCTTCCTCTTGTCAGATGCCGGTACATACATGAGCGCCCTACGAGCATGGAACATATTACTTGAGCTACAGTAGAAGCGACTCAAAGGGCCGGTCGAAACTCGACTCGAGACGCTGGTCCTAGAGAGTGCATTTCTTGTCAAGGAGGTTGCTGAACTTCTGAACAGTAGATCGATTTTTCTCAGACACATAAAGGTTCTTGACACAACGCAATTTGCTAGTGAATTTGACATTTCTTCAAACAGTGGCCATCAAACATCAAATGAATATTTTATGGGAATTGGCTATTGAAATTAGGGGAATGGTCGTCCCTAGGAAAAAGCTGTTACAGCATTTTGCTAGTGAGGCTTAGAAAAACAATGATCTTTCCCCTTATTAAATTTTAACAGCAAGTCAAAGACACACAGTTTTGGACTGGGGTATGGAAGAAGCTTATGAATGTATGATGTATGGTCAACCCATTGACATATTGAAGAATTGCTTCCTTTCTTACAAACACAGGTGTATGAAGTGATGGCAGGGAAGCAAGCAAGTGTGCTCGTGCAGTACATTGCCGTGCGAGGAGACTTGGCGGAGAAGTGGCCAATGGGTGCTATAATAGCTCAGGCCTGTCATGCGGCCACTGCTGTCATGCATGTCTTCAAAGACGATCCCAACACTGTACAGTACCTCAGCGACCTGGATCGAATGCACAAAATTATCCTCAAGGTATTAAAGGAGGTACTTGGTAGTCTATGGACGTACGAACACACTTCAATATAATTATCCATATAATTTTATACACGCCAATTCATACTTTTATACTGTTTTCCACAGGTGCCTAATGAGGGTGAGCTGAATGCACTTGTCAGTGTACTGGAGAGCAACAATAAAGACTTCAAGTTATGGGTAGAGCAGCCCGAGAACTACCCAACTTGCCTGGCAACCAAGCCTTATATCAAAACTGAGATACAAGACTATTTTAAGAAGTTTAAACTCTTGAAATAAACATTCAATGTTACATGCAACAGTATATACCTATGTTTAATAGTTGAAATGTGTTTCTGATCAGCCACCCCCTAAATTTATTTTTTTCTGTATTACAGTTTCTCATGAAAATTGTAAAGGAAAGATTGCTAATCGGTTGGTTGGCATGCAACACGTAGGCCAAATATGCACTGTTTAAAGAGAGAACAACCAAATAATTTTTAATTTGAATCGATTAAATAGAAATTATGAACGAGAGATAAATGAAGATAAATGAAAATGACTGTTGAATATATAAATAGAAAAAAGCATGATCGATGAACTTCCGAGAAAATATTGTTGTGATAGAGTTTTTTGTTCCATAATTACAAAAGTTCAATTCTCACAAACCAGTACTGTGTTCCATTCCCACGCACCAAGGCAAGGGGTTCACACACGCCGGGGGCAGAATAGCTCTTGGAGAGGATCTCCATAAAACCAGCAAAGGTGCAGAATCCCACACCAGAGTGGAGAGATTTGGTGTGTCGATAGCCGGCCGATGTTACGTAGCCAAACGTCTCTCTCTTTGGTTGCACAGGGTGGAGGTGGTAGTCTTCTGTGGCAGCTGCTTGCCATGGTGGCATATCACCATCAGACTCTGTATACAATACATAGGAATTATGAAGAGCATAAAAATGGCAATTCAGGACATGTATCATAATTATGACTAAAGAATGCTGCTGCTTTGCAATTAAGATATAGTTATCTACATGTACTAAAATCAGGGGGAAACATGAAATGGTATCATACTATGGATCTGTATCATACATAGCTCTACACTAATATATTATACCTTCTTCTGCGATTTTCTTCAGACGCGTCCCCACGAGTTTCCTCTTCTCCTTGACCTCTGCTTTTCGCCTTGAAGACAGTGAGCTTACTCCAATCGTCAGCGAGTCTCCCTCGACCACAGTCATACCCTTAGGGTTGATCTCCTCCTTGGGACCAGAGTGGGGACGTGAGCGGCTACACGATACGAGGGGGGCAAAGTCAGACACAGACGGGACCGAAATTACATCATGACTTGAGAGCGTTCCACGCTGATACATTTGTAGCTTGATTCCCAATAGTGCTGAGCAATGCGTCTTTAGATACTCATCGATAGAGAACTCCCTCAACGCCATCTTGAATGAATGCTGAAGATGGGACAGATTGACTTGAGCAGATTTCATGTACTTCTTGGAGAAAAGATGGTCAACAAACTGAGCAAGGGCAGCGAGGACTTCAGTCGATCTCAGAACATAGAAACTGAGTGTGGAAGGATCTGTGTCTAGTGGTGAACCTTCGCAGACAAGAGGCCTCTTTCGAAGCTTTTCACTTCCAGTGTCTTCCGGATAAGATTCGTCAAAATCTTGGCAAAGTTCCTCAGTGTCATTCTCGAGTTTCATTCGCTTCGACGACTGAGACAGGCAACAAAATCGATCAAGTCTCGACTCTTGAGACCACACAGCGAGAATTTCCCCCCAAGGGTACTCAAACGGTGAGGCTATCAAAAACTTTCCATAATTTCTCCGCTTGTCAGGGGGGTAGGACTCGTACTTTTCTAAAAGGTGCTTCTTCTCTTCGTCACAGTGTGCCTGGCCAGATACAGTGTCCGGAAAATCATCGGGAAAATGCTGAATCTGTAACTCCATTGAGCACTGCTTCAATTCGTCCAGCCCACAAGCTCGTGCACCGTGGTAGATCAACGATACCCAGAACTCGTTACCCCAATTGGGAGGTAGAATAATGTCCCAGCCACAAGTAGCAGTCGATGAGCCATGGCTGGGAATTCGTCGAGAGGCGGAGCCCACTGTTTGCTGTATCAGGAGGACTGGGATTTTGGCAACTTTTTGGTCCAGTTTAAGTGATGGCGATTGAGTAAGGTGCTGTGAGCGAAGGTCATTGATATGCTGAGTCGATTCTTTGGAATCTGAGACAACGGCTTTGATGTACAAATTCCAGAGGGGAGAGTAGGCCACACCCACAGGAAGTGACTCGATGGCCGCTTGAGCATCTTCCATGCAAGGCTTCTTGACTTCTTCTTCTTTGCTGCCATTCACTAGCTGGTTCTTTCCGAGGGGATAGTATTTGGACACCATATCGAGTTTATGTGAGGGGGTAGACAAACGAGGGTCTAGCACAGTCATGCTGAGTACTGTACCCCGTTGGAAATGGGCGGGGCTAGGTACGCTCTTAATGGTAGGGTGGGTACCAGAAAGCAGACGGCAATGTTCGTAGAAACTGTTTTGACCTGTTCCCCTCCACCATCGAGGTGTATCAGGCCCTTTTGGTGGTGGGTCTACTTCCATAGAATCAGAGCTGGGCTCACTGTCACCAGCCTGTTCCGGATCAAACACAGGCTTCAAAGCTTCCATCAGTAGAGCGTGAGAGCGAGGGCCAATGAGTCGAAATCGAACCAAATCTGAGCCTAGGTCTTGCACTGCTATCAGTTCATTCTCATCATCAGTCGAAACTTCTTTAGTCTTGAATGCTGCGACACAATCGTTGATTTCAGAGAGCACCTCCTTGTGCATGGCTGGGTGAGACCACACCCACAAGCTGGTGGGTTCGTTATCAGCAATAATTCCTTGTTCTTGTTGGGCTACATCAGGGGGTAGGGCTTTCCAGAGGAATTGGACGGGACCAACAGCACCCTGAGGGTACTCCCCACGTCTGTAGAGAACGGCTTTCCCTTCTCTGCCTCCAGTGAGGAATGCTTTTCCAGCAATGGTAAGACCTGCATAAAGACATAAAGAGTGTGCTGATCATTACGTTTACTATTTTGGATAACAATGGTACAGTATAATTAATCAGCTAGCTAGTATTATGCTCTGTATAACAGTGTGTACAACGCAATGTGCATGGTTGGTGGCTTAAACTATCTTACTGCAGCAGGTTTAAAAAGAGAGCTATTTACCAGTTTCAGAGTTGAAAAGTGGAGCAAGACACTTGATAACGTTAGCCTGGACACCTGTCACCTGCACGCAACTGAAGTAGGAAATGTCCTGTAAAAGGGGAAAAAGTATTCATGATGTAATGTAAACAATTACAATATTGATGCTTATTAGTCAGCACATGCACTTTTTAGGGATATTCCCAGGGAAAACACTTGAAAATTGATCACAGCAAAAGTGAAGAGGTGAAAACCATGCAAAGTGTACCTAGATACTTCTTCTGTGCTTACGCTAATCAAACAGCCGTGAGTCAGTGACTTATAGGCAGCCCTCACTCCTTTGTCAGAGCAGTGCTTGCTCAACTGGTAGCCATACTTGCTGCACATTTTCATTCTCTTGGTATGCCACAGATGAGTCTCTAACCACTTGTGAATCCTTTGCCTCTGGGCGTAAGTTGATTGAAGGTTGCAAGTGTTTCTTCTGTGCTTCCGGCTTCGTTTGTTCTTATCAGCAGATCCATCAGCCATTGATTTCTCCATCTTGAAGTATGAAGTAAATTGCATAGATTGTATAAAAAAATTGATATCAAATGTACACTAGTCTAAGGGCCATTTAACAATTAAATTTTGAGAGACTAATAACTATGCTAGGCTTTCCCCTGGAGCATAATAGGTGTTGTAAACAAACGCAAAACTAAACTATAGCTACTTTAATAACTGTACTGGGTGTAACTCTCACCTCTCTAGCAGCTGCCTCCCTGCATCTTCTAGGAAGCCTCTTGACGTTGTGACTAGCTGCTCTTCGTCGCATGTGCCTGGGGAGTTTTTGAGAGGTCAATTTTCCACCCTCTTTGGATGACACTGCCTGGACCATGTTTTTCATCTCGGTGGCTCTGGCTTCTGCAAAATCCAGCACATGAACGCCGCATGGTCCATCCTCACCTGCGATGTTCAATGTTCAATTAATTTATGGCTATGTCTGCATGAACTAAATGCCTGACTGACTACTAGTACCTATCTACCTGTTATGTTTGGGGGCTCGTTTCTGAGCCGTTTCACTCTTCTCTTGGAGCGGCCTGACATCTTTGCAGACGGCGAAGACTCAGCTACATTTCCTCCATTCTTACGATTCTGTTCTGCCTCTCCAGCTCCAGTCTCAATCTCCATTGACTCAACTTTCATGACTTTTACTGGCGGCTCACAGAGAGCCAACAATTCGCTTTCACTCTGAGACTCGTACATTGAGCTGATCTTGACCTTGGTCACTCCAAGAGAGCAGTCCTCAGGTAGTACAGGCACGCAAATAGGCTTTTTTTCATCTTCCATCATGCATTGATTTGTTGACTGTTCTGTTGCTGCCACGTGGAGTGCTCGATTACTTGCCGCAAGCTGAGCCACTCCCACTTTTCTTTTGCAAACTTCCAAGAAGATGGCTAACAAAATCTTCAGGAAAATCATCAGTACTCCCAATGCGCCTGCGGCTATTGGGCCTTACAGGTAGATGTGCATACACAGAGGCAATGCTCTAGATTATAATTCTGTTTTTGCAGCCAAGCTGTGCTGGTTAATACCACTTTATATTTGTCAGGACAAATCGGACTAGACCCCAAGGTACTAGTTAACTGCATTTGCTAATCATTGTGTTCATTTGTTTAAGACTGGGGTTTTTGTTTCTGACAATGTCGATGATCAAGCTCGCCAATCGTTGATAAATCTGGGTGCTGTTCTAGAAGCTGCTGGTACCTCTTTCGATAAGGGTGAGTGAAAACTCGTTTGAATCATGCTTATTGCAGCTTCTTTTTTAGTGGTGAAAACAACAGTTCTCTTTGCGGACCTCAACGATTTTGAATCGGTCAACGCCATTTATGCCACCTGTAAGGATGTATACTCAAAACTAGCTTTTCAGTTTTGTTTTTTAATGTTTGTTTCTCTCCATGTCCAGATTTCAAAGATAAGCAACCAGCCAGGGCTGCATTTCAGGCAACAAAACTACCCAAGGTGAGACCTAGTTGGGCGTGGCTCAATCGTCCCCTGACGGGAGGTCGGGTTGCAAGCCTACCTGGGATTTGTTCTGCGCCACTATAGTGGCGCCCTATCAAATTGCAGCATTTTTCACGTGCTTGGTTACAGTTCAACAGAACAAATCCTAGATAAGCTTGCAACCTGACCTCCCGTCAGGAGACAGTCGAGCCACGCCCAACTAGGTGAAACCCACCATAAAGTTGTAGTGCTTACTATAATAGCCATGCACAACTTCCTTTGATAATGTATTGTCGGCTTTGCACCTGATTAAGGTAGGACAGATCACACAGATTACATGTGATCTATTGTCTGTTTTGTACTGGTTCACTTTGATTATTATTTTGTTCTTTATAGGGGGCAAAGGTTGAGATTGAAGCTGTTGCTGTTGTTGGAGAGATTATAGATGAGTAGGTCTCATTATCATTTGTTAACCATGACTTTATATGAGCTTTATTCCTGTCGTACAAAGGTCAAAGGAACGTTTAATGATAAATAGTTGTTTATAGTCACATAATTATAATTATTATTAATTATTATTATGCAGTAAATAAATTATGTGAAAAACTAGAGAATGGTAGCAGTTTGAAAATTACTGGGTAGCTAGTCAGTATCATCTGCTGTACTTTCTTGAAGCACCTCATCATTGTCTTGTTTTACACTTTCTTTGTCCTCCTGTCGCTCTACACTCTCCTCTACAACACCCGGCTCTACATTTATTTGTTCGATAGTCTCTGTGCTATCATGTTCCTTTTCTGTATCGCCACTTTCGTTTTGAGTGTCGTCACTTTCGGTTTGAGTGTCGCCACTTTCGGTTCGAGTGTCACCACTTTCGGTTCGAGTGTCATCACTTTCAGTTTGAGTATCGCCACTTTCGTTTCGAGTGTCGTCACTTTCGTTTAGAGTGTCGCCACTTTCGTTTCGAGTGTCGCCACTTTCGGTTCGAGTGTCGCCACTTTCGTTTCGAGTGTCGTCACTTTCGGTTTGAGTGTCGCCACTTTCAGTTCGAGTGTCACCACTTTCGGTTTGAGTGTCATCACTTTCGGTTCGAGTGTCGCCGCTTTCGTTTTGAGTGTCGTCTGATATATCTTCTTCTTCAATTGCATCGCCTACAAGTTGTGAAGGAGCGTTGTCCACAGCTGGCACTGCTTGACTGGGTGTAGCTGAGAAAACGCGATCACTTTTGGACTTCAATCTTTTGCGAGTAGCATAACCTCGATATTTTGCTTGTATTTTAGTTGCCGCAGCATCTTCTGTATTTCTGCTGTCAATGATGTTGCTGCTTGTATTTGATATATCCAGTACCAAAGTTGTGCTACAAGTCTGTAATTCGTCTTCTGTAATTGTGATAAAAATCACAAGTGCATTTAGCACAGGTAATCGTTAAACAAGTGAGAAATACAGTTCCCGCAATTTTTTTACTGAGGATATACTTTTCATGCTGATCTATATATATGTACCAATATTTAGAGCCATAAATCCTGCTATTAGAGTAAACAGGCTCTTTAATACTGCATACCTTGATAGTTTGTTTCACTGCGAGTTTGGTCGCTTTCGTTGTCGTCCAGGTTCTGAAACACTTGTCCTCTCTCCTCCTCAATTGGTCTCATCTCTGGTGAGACAACTCTTGATGTTGATCCTCCACAGCCCATTGCTTCTTTGTTGACTTGTTGCTGGCTGCTGAGCTCTATAATTATATAATACTACCTGTGAAAACTTGCACTTGCACCTACATGCAGCTTGGCGGTTGCGCATGCGCACACTCAATCACTTCCCAAGGCCGAATTTTCTTTAATAGAAGTGTAGCAAAAAATTCATTTCCGTTCTATTAAAACAATTTCGGCCTAGGAACAGACTTACTGGGGGTGGGGCTCAAAGGCAAATAGGCGGAGGAATGGTGACTGAAGGAGAAAGTGTGATAGGCAAGAAAAGAGTGTGCTAGCGTATAGCTAAGAGTATGGTACTATTGGACAATGATACGGTAAGAAATATTGTCTATCTACATCTGTAAGTGTGGACTCAACTAATAAGATTTTTTTTATAGTTTTTGACTGGACTTACAAAGCTGTTTCAGTCTACGAAAGTTTCTGGATCTGTCTTTTTCACAATGAAAAAATGTAAGTTCAATTTATTGATACTTAAAAATGTGTACAACCTGATCTGCTGCAGATAATGGTCGCACTAAACCGGTACCAAGGAAGAAAAGTGCATCAAAGGCCAGTGGTGGTTCCCCACGGAAGGGATTGGGTGTAGCCTCATCTCCGGAACCAGAGGAGAACCTCTGTTTGATACGAGCCACTGACGGAAAGAAGAAAATTAGTACTGTTGTTCATGCAAAGGATGTTACAAGGTTTCAATTGGTACGCAAATTATTGGTTGAATTGACCACTCTTAATGTTGTGCAATCTTCACATTGGAGTACCTAGTTGATACTGTACAATTTAGTTGTTGAGATACTTCCTGTTGTTTGTGGTGGACTTGTGTGTATGTTGTATGAGGAACCTTTGTTACACATTGCAGGCGTATGCTACCCTCCTCAAGACCAACCTAGATGGACTGAAGAAACGAGATAAAAAGACTGCCAAAGCTGCCGCTGCTAAGGCCAAGAAGTCAAAGGCTACTGTGTGATGAACACTTAATACAATTACAATTCACTGACACATGTAATTTTTCCATAAATCCACTTTTGTCATTGTGCCTACAGTTATACATAATTATTATGTGTGCATGTATAATTATGGTAACCGGAAGTAGACAGGAAGTAAATAGTGGGAGGGGCTGGTAGCTGCAAAATCATATAAATATAGCTGCTCGAGTTAGCTAGCTAGCTAAGCTAATGAGATCAAGAGAGCTCACACAGTCCAAAATGAACTGGAGAAGTACTCAACGCTTTGCTTGTCAGTCTTGGACAGTAGCTCTGGCATCTTTTCTGGGCTGTGTAAGTCAGCTAGCTGTATTACTACTACTACAGTGTTAGCTGACCTCAGTAAGTCTATAATTATTTACACACTGTGCTGCTCCTCTGTGCAGGGACTTGGTTTAGCTCAGATTGGCCTGAGTGCCTGGCTCTGGATATTCTCTAAAGAATTCAAAATAGTACTTGGAGAGCCTGTAAGTTTGCATCACTACGTGGATACAATAATCTGACTGTTTTTATAATATCCGCAGATGAGAAATGCCTTCATTGGGTACATCACCATCGGATGTATTGCATTTTTAGCATGTAAGTGCCGATTATCCTGTAGCTCTTATATAGTTTCAGCAATGTATGCTTATTTGAGATCTATTGCTACCTAACCAACATGTTATCCTTCATGTGTTTAGGCTTCATGGGAGTGCTTTCTGCTCTTCTAAGGAATCAATATGGAATGCTTTTGGTAATTTGGGTACTGAGAATTTTCATTTCATGAAAGGACAATGCTTTAAATACACCTATATATATACTGGTTGTTTTTTATCCATGTCTGTTTCAATATCCGGCCACTTTTTGCAGTATGCAGTGTTCTGTTTGGCAAGCATTGGATGTCAAGCAGGAGTGTGGGCATTCATCTACGTTGAGCAGACAGCAGTGAGTCTATTTACTACAGCAACTTCATAGTGAATGGCTCCATGAATGATCCTCCCCATTACAATTTTAGGCAGTCCATTATAACGTCAAGACGTCCTTTTTTCAGAGTAGTTGCCAAAAAATTGGCTCATGTTTTACTGTTACTGTTAATAGATTCAGAATTTCACAGCAACTATCTTTTATGGATACTGTATGCAACAAGTATAGTTGCAGAAAAATTTTTCCATGTTTTTTACTTCTGCTGTTAATAAGCGCAGAATTTCACAGCTATATGCTGTATGTGTCATTCTAGTTGCCGAGAAATTGGTTCTGTTTTTTACTGTTACTGCTAATAAGTTCAGAATTTCACAGCTAATGTATCAATGAATGCTCTGTAGGTGTCTCAAGTAATAACGGAGAGAATTCAAGAGAGGACCGAATATTATGACTTCTTCACAAGAGAGGTGAGCTTCACGTATCACTCTTTTTGCTGTAAAAAGCTAATGCATGTTTTAATTACAATTCATTAATATCAGCTCTGTTCAATTTTCAGTTTAACTGCAATCTACAAGCTCAGGGAGTTCAATTCGAAGCGGCATTGGTAAGCCACATGCACCGACTCTGTATAGTGGTATATAGGCAATTGACATTAATTTTGATGCTCTTGTTTTCAGGTGTCCTGTGCAAATTTTGTGACAGGATGGATGTGGACAATTGTTTGGGTTATGCTTGGTCTGTGTGCTGTGATAGCCTTCCTTCAGGTAAACTATATATTACACGGCAGTTTGGCGATTTTTGACAGAATATATTTCTCCCCTGCATGCATGCAGCTCATTCTTATGCTTTTGGCTTCAATGCTGTTTGTGCTAATATCAGAAGAGCTGTTACACAGCAAAGTACGAGTATCACCTGCGCCATTCAACGGAAATGAGAGCATATTATTATCTTCTTACAACCACAATGGAAACTCAATGAGGACCACGCATTTCTTCAATTCATCCTCCCAAATATATCCTGGATCAAATCAAACTGGACACAGAGCACATAACAATTCGACACTCTTACAGTCAGTACGTAACTTGTCTACTGAAGAGCAGAGGGCAAAGCAAGCGGATAAAGAGCCTCTCTTAATTCCTGTCAAGAATTATCCTCCAAGTAAACTCACTCACGCAAACGCTACTACTATCACAAGCACAACAACAAACAATCAAGTCAATATTCAAACATTTCAATCAACTTCAAGCACAAATCAAGCCAAGCCAAATGCTGGACTTCCAAGCTCTGTTTCTCCACTCTCAGGAACAAACCTTCCATCTTTGATAAGCAAGGAAAAGAGCACCACCAAATCACAATCTTCCTTTAGAAAATTTATAGAAAGATGGACTCCTACAACTAGACGTAGTAAGGTGGTGCAAGTATTGCCTAGAAATAGTGGAACAGTATCGCCAACATTACTGAAGGTTTCATCTACCAACCAACAAGCTGCTACACTCTCAGAAACAAACCCTCAACATTTGATACGCAGCCACACCATATCACAATTCTCCAGTAAAGAATCTAATAGACCAACTAAAGTGCAAGTATCGCCTAGAAATGGAGGAATAGTATCGACAACATTACTCAATTCGAATGTTTCATCCCCATTGGAAGCTACATCTACCACGCAACAAGCTGCTACTTCAGAAACAAGTCCTCAGCATTTAATCCGCAGCCACACCATATCACAATTCTCCAGTAAAGAAACATCGACTAATAGACCAACTAAGGTGCAAGTATCACCTAGAAATGGAGGAGGAACGGTATCACCAACATTACTGAAGGCTTCAACCCCAATGGAAGCTACATCTACCACGCAACAAGCGGCTACACTTTCAGAAACAAGCCCTCATTATTTGATAAGCAATGAAAAGAGCACCACCAAATCACAATCCTCCTTTAGAAAATTTCTAGAAAGATGGACTCCTACTAGATCTAGTAAGGTGCAAGTATCACCTAGAAATAGAGGAATGGTATCAACAACATTACTTAATTCGAATGTTTCACCCCCATTGGAAGCTACATCTACCACGCAACAAGCTGCTACTTCAGAAACAACTCCTCAGCATTTAATCCGCAGCCACACCATATCACAATTCTCCAGTAAAGAATCGTCGACTAATAGACCAACTAAAGTGCAAGTATCACCTAGAAATAGAGGAATGGTATCAACAACATTACTGAATTCGAATGTTTCATCCCCATTGGAAGCTACATCTACCAAGCAACAAGCTGCTACACTCTCAGAAACAAACACTCAACATTTGGTATGCAGTGTCTGTCACCACACCACATCACAATTCTCCAGTGAAGAATCATCGACTTCTAATAGACCAACTAAGGTGCAGGTGCCGCCTAGAAATGGAGAAGAGTTATCGCCTACCAAGCAACAAGCTGCTAAACCCTCAGAAACAAGCCCTCGATATCTGATACGCCGTGCCAAGAGCGACACCATGTTATCCCAATTCTCCAGTAAAGAAGCATCGACTTCTAGATCTAATAGACCAACTAAGGTGCAAGTATCGCCTAGAAATAGAGAAAAGTTAGCGCCAACATCACTGAAGGGTTCATCCCAAATGGAAGGTAGAGCTACATTTACCAAGCAACAAACAGAATTCAAAATTCATCAGCAATCTACCTTCTCAGAAGCAAGCCCTCCGTCTTTGATACACAGCGACAAAAGAACGACCAAATCATATTACTCCTGGTTAATGGAAAGATTAGCTCCTACTAGATCCAGTATGGTGCAAGGATCTCCTAGAAATGGAGGGAAAGTGTCGCCAACATCACTGAAGGTTGCATCCCCAATGGACGGTACAGTGATGATTGCAAGTAAAGGACAGAAAAGTGGTTCTACAGCTACCCGCAATCAACAACCTGAAGTTAAAAGAAAATTTAACACAGTAGACGTTTAATTAAATGTGAGAGTGACTGAGTATGCACTACTCTACATGTACATGTATTGTTGCATTGATAAGTTGTATTTTGATAAATCCGTTAATTAATCAAGACACAGCTTTGATTCCAAGCCGCATGAATCGAGGCTAATGGTCATGGGATGAAGTCTGGGGAAATCCCTCTGTTAACACGCCCACAGCCTCTCTCTTTCTCTTTCAGGCTTACCTGGATTATAAATTTAGGATACTGGAGCAAGACCTACTAGACCTGGACTGCACAAGTCACTAGGAGCAAGCTATGGCGTTGGACTTTCTCTCAGAAGCCAACTTATGTGGTCAAACCATTCTGAAGTTGGTCAGTAGAGGCAATGCTATCATAGCAGAGCTGCTCAGACTGGGGGATTTTATTCCACCTATTTTCAAGCTTGAGAACAGGATGGACGTGGAGAGATACAAGTTTATCATTCCTGACTTTCACTATTTTGAGTGCCCCGAGTTCTATGAGAACAAGATTGATGGTAGCCCGGTGAGTGTGTGTGTGTGTGGTGGGGGCTGCAGTGTGTGTGTGTGTGGTGGGGCTGCATGTTTACATCTGTGCTCATCTTTAGCTATATGCATTACAGCATTGTGGACACATCACTACAATTATCTATCCCATACTTTCGATTGTAATTTGATATCTGAAAGCATGTGTTTAGCTAGATCTAGCTAACTTTATAGGTATTCCTAGTTAAGTTAATACTGCTACTGTTGGAGATAGGGAGTGTTTGGGCTAAAAACGACATTTTTGAAGTTCCACTGATGTTTATAATTGTAATTTATTTTAATTAAGGGTTGATTTTCCTGCAGGATCTTCAAGATCGTGATGAGGAATTCCGTGAGAACCACGTGGAAATTGTGACCCGATTCTACAAGGCCTTTGAGAGCATCCATAAGTATGTGATCGACCTCAACCGTTTCTTGGAGGACCTGGAGGAAGGAGTGCACATTCAGCAAACTCTGGAAAATGTCCTTCTGAACGATGACGGGAAACAGCTGCTGGTAAATAAGAAATTCCACTATTGATTTTAGCGTCTACGTTTTGTTCTGTTGCAAATTTTTTTCTCTACTGAGAAATAATTCCTGAGAAAGTTCTATAGTACCACTCTCCTGCATTACCTACACCTCTCCCCCCCCACACACATTACACCCCTCCCCACACCCACTCACTCTCGCCCACCCCCACCACACACACACAGAGTGAAGCGCTTTTCCTATACGGGATCATGCTACTCGTTGTGGACATGAAAATGGAGGGACCAGTCAGAGAGAGAATGTTGGTGGCGTTCCATCGCTATAGTACCCAGCAGACAAGCATCGACTCTAACATTGACGATGTCTGCAAACTACTACGAAGCACCGGCTATGCACGGACACCAGTTATCAAGAGACCTCTGAAATATCCCGAAGACTTCTTTTGGTGAGGAAAACTAGACAATTTAATAAGATCACCTTTTGTGTGGAATAAGATTGATATTCAATGCATACAAAATTATAGCCCACCTACTGGTAGAGTCTTACCATCAGAGCAGAAGCTTTACCATTGTACTTTACTAAGTATTGGTGTGTGCTTGTAACTCCATGACTGATCAGTATTGTGTTCCTATAATCATTGGTGTTACTAGTTACGTAATGATCACTTGATGTGCGTGTGATCACTTGATGTGCGTGTGATCACTTGATGTGCGTGTGATCACTTGATGTGCGTGTGAGCACCTGATGATAGAATATTCATCACTGCACATGTTCTTGCCTTGTAGTCGTGTACCGATATCTCAGACGTACATTGACATGGTGATAGGACGACTGAGGTCTGATGACATCTATAACCAGGTACACACACACACACACACACACTTAATCTTACCCACCCCCCTCCACCCAAAAAGTTCACAAACTTTTAGAGTTAATTGTGCTACCAACCAAAGAGCACGCCTATCTACAGTGTATAGATGAGATCACCAGTTAATCCACTTCATACTTTTACAGCATAATGTTTTTGCATCTCTTTAATCTTCTTACATGTGTATCTGCAGTGTATACACCCGCTCATCACTCATGTACGTGTACATACATACAATCCTTCTCCCTCCCTGCAGATTGCTGCCTACCCTAACCCGGAGCACCGTAGTACTGCCCTAGCAACACAGGCCAGCATGCTCTACATCATCCTCTACTTTGCCCCACACATCCTCCACTCCCAGCAGGCACAGATGAGGGAGATAGTCGACAAGCACTTCCCCGACAACTGGGTGAGCCACTGTAGTCTTTACTAACCAAATACTTGTAGACTTTTGGGAGTAGGATATTTTTACCCTGTATCTTAGTTTACTGCAGCTATATGTACACATAGTTTATGTCTTTTGTGTACATGTAGTAATTGTACAGTGATGCTGCAGCCTTATAATGGTGTCCAGGGCAATAATCTGATGCAAAATCTGCCTGAAAGCTACTAGACATGAAACAATTATCATTACCTCCTGCCATCAATTATGCTAAGAACTACTTTGATAGGATAATAATCTTTGAGTAGCAAGTACATTATAGTAATACCTTGTCCACAGGTGATCTCGATGTATATGGGCATCACAGTGAACTTGTTGGATGCTTGGGAGCCCTACAAAGCCGCCAGAACTGCTCTGGCCAACACTCTCCAGCCCACCAACATCACTGACCAGGCACAAAGGTTTCTGAGGAAGATACCAGCACTCAACAAGCAGGTGAGATAATGGGTATTGAAGAATTAAGATGTGTTACCCATAAAAGCTAAAGAGACCTACTCATCCTATCAGTATCAGGGCATGGAAATCGAGTTGTAGAATAATATGTTGTCTCATAAGTATGGCAATGTCTAAGACCCCCACGCTATGCTACCCCCTGTACCCCCCACTATGCTACCCCCTGTACAGGTGGAGGGCTACCTGACAGAGGGCACACTAGTGGAGGACTACGTGCTGGACAGTGTCTCCAAACTCATGGGTTGTATCAGGGACTGTAACTCCACCCTCAGATGGGTCATGCTGCACACTGCCCCCGGTACCTACTCCACTGTAATTATGTCATACACTAGGCCTTCTTGCTTCTATGCTTTGTATAGCCTTTCCTTAAGGCCTACCTTTTTGTGGGTGTAGTTGATCTAATACTTAGGGATAGTCATAGATAATTTTTGGGGGAGAAAAAGCAAGATTGTATCTCGTTGTTTGCTTGGTAATAATTACGTCCTGTAAAGCAATGTTTGGTAATGGTGCCCAGGGGTCAATTGTTGGTTGTATGGTTTCACCTGCTCTTGTTTGTAGTGGCCGATCACCATCGTCGCTGCAAGCAGATACGTGAGGAGGTGATTGCCCTCGGTTACAACCCGAGGCTCTACTTTGTGTTCCTGCTCAACACTGCTCAGTTTGAGTTCATGTTGAAAGAGGTAAGCCTATAGCCATGGCTGCTTGTAATGATACATATAGAGTTTTGATGTTTCAAATTCAATGATTAATTTTATGATTTTCTGAAAGCTTAGAAGGAGCTCTTTCAGATGGTACATGTATGCTCAAATCACCCATAATTTCTTAAACAAGCCGAAAATAGACTTTTGATTTTAACACATCATCTGAAACTAAGCTTTCAGAAAATCATAAAATTAACCGAACGGAACTAAAGTTATGGCCGTTCAAAGATGCTCTATTTAACGCTAGGTCCCCTTCATTTTGAGTTGGCTCTGTGACTACATGTATACGTATCTTTAAACAAACAGAGCACATTTTTCTGTCCAATTGAACACTCACCACATATTTAATCAAGACTAGATTCTTTTCCTTGCAAAGCACCATATCTGCATACATAACAATCTTACCGGTATTTGCACGCAATTTCAAATACTTAATATTCAAACTGACCTCCCCTCCCACTCACATGATACCAGATGTTCAAGAAGCTACTGATGGAGAAGCAGTCCAAATGGGAGGCTTATCGGAAGGAGGGCTCAGAGAGGATGACTGAACTAGGGGAGGTGTTCTCTGGTACCAAGCCACTCACCAGAGTGGAGAAGAATGGTAAGTGTCACTGTTTGTTAATTAGCAAGAACCTATGTCCGTAAAGCTCCCTAAAAGTATGCAAATTAATTGGAGTTTAGGCCAAAGTACGTAAGTTTTACCATTAGTATTCAACCATTACCTAGTTGGTTCATATGTGTATCTGCATTGCTCAAGCTACATTTAGCAGTGTAGAACTTTGTAACATTTTTAATCAGTGTACATGTAGTCATTGTTGTCAAGACCCTCTCTCTATTATTATTATTGATGTCGTGTTTCAGAGCACTTGCAGGAGTGGTTCACGGAGATGGCCTCACAGATATCCTCCCTCAGTTACGATGACGCCACCTCTGCCGGCAGGAAGATCACTCAGATTATAGCCGCCCTCGAAGAGGTGAGGGATAATCACTTATTCTAACCCATGCATTATAATTGGGAAATGAAGGTAAAGGTGCTTTTTCAGACGGGGTGCTAAATCAAATAGATCCAATTTCAGCAAAATGCTAATTGCTGAAAATAAATGGTCTCGTTATCAACTTTTAGTGTTAGACATGCCATCCGTTATTTTAAGGTTTCAGAAAATCACAATATCATTAAAATTGGGTAATGCATACGTTATGGCCATTTGAAGATGCTTAGGGGATAGTAGCAGTTGAGCAAACTGATTGTTTGGTGCAGGTTCAAGAGTTCCACCAGCTGGAGGCCAACATGCAAGTGAAGCAGTTCCTCGAGGACACCAAACGCTACCTCATACAAATGCTCAGGACCGTTAACATAAAAGATGAGGTACGTATTATTATGTTTTAGTAGTACCCTCGTTGTGACACGGAATTCGTCAAAGATGATTGAAACCCCTCCACCCCTTTCACACACACCCACCCCCTCACTCCCCCACCCCTCCACACACACCCACCCCCTCACTCCCCCACCCCTTTCACACACACACCCACCCCTCACTCCCCCACCCCTCCATACACACACACACCCCCTCACTCCCCCACCCACCCCCTCACTCCCACCCCTCCACACACCCCCACCCCCTCACCCCCCCACCACACAGGCACTCAACAATCTAGAGCTGATAGCAGACCTCTCTTATGCCTGGATCCTAGTGGACAGCTACACGCCTTTCATGCAGGACTTCATCAAACGCAAACCTGCCCTCGTCATTAAGCTCCGAGCAACATTTCTCAAACTAACCTCCGCTCTTAACCTTCCCTGTCAAAGAATTGACGAAGCAGGTAGTCCCGATCTAGCCAGTGTGTCAGCGTATTACTCCAGGGAGCTGGTCAGCTACACCAGAAAGGTATGGCTACGTGTTTGTGAAGTGCCTCCTCTCTGAAGTTGTGTCTGTAGCGTTTAATATCTGTATTGTACAAGCTTGTGTGTGTGTGCCTGCTCCTACAGTTACTCACACGTCTAAGTGATATAGCTCCCCCCAACACACACACACACACACACACACACACACACACACACACACACACACACACACACACACACACACACACACACACATACCAGGTCCTGCAGATTATCCCTGAGTCAATGTTCACAGTGCTCCACCAGATCATAGCCATCCTCACCCATCGAATGAAGGAGGTCCCCACAAGACTGGACAAGGACAAGATGAAAGAGTTCGCTCAGCTGGACGATCGCTATGCTGTAAGTACTTGTCTGGTAACATAACAACTTATTTTGTTCAACTGTAAGGTGTGTGTGTGTGTGAACTTGGTGAAACTTAGCTACTCCATTTAAACCATTGCCAGGTACTGTTTCCTAGAACAAGGGGTTTGTGTGCAGAACTTTATAACTCTACTGTACATGTATATACATGTACCTACTGTGCTGTATGTACCTACTGTGATTCTATACCCTGAATATTTTCTGTTCTGGTTCCCTAGGTTGCAAAGTTGACTCACGACATCTCAGTGTTCACGGAGGGTATTCTACTCATGAAGACCACTCGGATGGGCGTGATTCAGGTGGACTCCAAACAGCTGCTCGAGGACGGTATTCGGAAGGAGCTTGTCAAACAAGTTGCAGCTGCTCTGCACTCTAGTCTCATTTTCAATCCTAAGGCCAAGGTGCTCTAGCTCTACTTGTATCTCTCTGTTATAGTAGTGGGAAATCGCTAAAATTATCGCTTCGGACAGATATAACTCTATGTGGTCCAATTTCAATGATTTTGTGGTTTCTGATAGCTTAGAAAAAGATCTTTCAGATACTTCCTCTTATACAATGTAGGTCTTGTGGGGGTTATCTGCATGCTGGTACTAAGTTAAGTGTTACTCTAATCACTACATGTACGTAACTGTAATCACTGTAAGAGATATGTGAGTGATTGATTTTATTTACATGTGCGGATACACAGACACCAGGTATAATTATCGTCTTTACAGTTTTGAGCTAATTCCTAATTAACCTTCTTTACTTCATTTCTTTCTCGTGTTGGCTTTCTGCTCTTTCATCTGGCACAAGACAAAATCGAGTGCAGTTGTCTTCTTTTTGTATAATGGGTGCACAACATGTTTTATATGTGGCGTGTGTGTTAGTCGATTCCAAAGGTCTCATTCCAGCAAACCCACTCCCATGACACCCTGAGAATGGAGAGCCCTTGAGATGAAGTACATCCGCCTCTCTCCAATCTTGGAGTGTTTTGATCGAGGCTGTACACAAGCAGCCCAAACTGAGGGTGTGTGGCCAATGGACAGTGAAGCGATCACCAATCTCTGAGGTTAAGAGTAATGGTTTGTTACCGCGTCCAAGTGGATTGGCATTGAGCTTGACATAGTAGTAGAGTGTATTATGGTCTTTGTGATGCTTCTCGTACCGTATCAAGAATTGGCTTGGGTTCTCTGCGGTGCCTGCTGGTTGGAATTGGAATGAAGAGGCTTGTTCTCTCAATTGTGTTCCCATTACTTGATTCAGCTGGTTGACTGTCCAGTACACGTTTTCTGTTGTCTCAGACACACCAGCTATTAGGTAACTGTCGACTGTGTGTGTGTGTGTGTGTGTGTGTGTGTGTGTGTGAATGTAAGCACTGTATATAATGGATGCATGATTATGAAAATTTGGGTACCCTCTCATAAAAAAAATATGCAAAAACCATTTTTTTAATGTCTCAGTTATTTAGCAGTAATACAGCACTGTTGTATCAGTATGTACGTACGTTTGGTAGCTAACTAGGTAGCAGCAACCTCTAGCTATGAGATTGCATTCCTTTATGTGAAATAATTATTTCCTTCTTGTGTCTAGCTAACTACATGTGTACTGAAATTACCATTATACATCGATGCTTTGTGAATGTACTGCCTTAATGCTGTCCTCATGTGTTCTCTCAGATCTTGCTGCCTGACTAGCATATAGACTGGCTGCACACTGATTCCAATCACTGCCTCCAATCCTTCTGCTCCCTCCATCTTACCAATGGCGTTCTTGAATTCGATCTTATCCAACTTTTGTCGTCCTCCTTGACTGCTAATTGCTCCTGATATAAGGGGGCCACCCATAGGGCCTATACCAGGTCCTAAGCTCTCAATGTACTGGCTTGTGCTGTACAAGTTGTACTGCATTGCACCTTGCTGCACTGCAGAGACATAGTGAGTCACTCGGTTGGTTGCAATATACATGTACTTGAAGCACGCTGCCGTGATTTCTTGTAAGTGGCTCTCGTTTCTTGTTTGGTTGAGAGTTGATATGTAGTCGTTTATTACAGAAACTGATGACTTTTGGATTGCTGATGGTTGCTGGTCTTCGGATTGTATGCTTAACTGGTGGCAGAGAAATGTGCACAATTCTATTTCAAATTCAGAACTCGTAGTTGGCTCTGTGAAAGTGTTTGTGTATGCTAAAATTTGCTTACTAACTGCAATATTGTCAATACTCTGAGAAAACTGAAGATGGGTTCCAAAATTGAGACAAGTGTTGCGATCTGGTTCTTCTATAGTTCTGATCATCTCTCTTTGAACAGCTTCCCAAGTTGGAGCCACCTGCTGGCAGTATTTCGTATCTCCTCTTTCCTTAATAACAGTAACGTTGCTTAGATCACATCTGATGTCTCTTCTAGTGATACATAACTTGTGGCTTCTTGGGTCTGGTGGGTCAGTGAGATTGAGTCCACTGCCCAGCTCTAGTTCTCTTAGCTTTTCCACGTTCATAGCTTTTAGTATTTTGTTGGGTAAGTATTGCAACAGAGGGTTTTATTGTAAGAGGAGGAAATGTGGTTGTTCTGTTTGGTATTTGTATGTGTGTATATAAAAGGGAGCAGTTTTTGCAATATGGATATTAGTTGTGATTCTCTTTCAACTAAATACGTATGTAGGGATAATTTATTTTATGTGAGTCTAGAGCAGTTGTACATTTGTAGAATGTACATTTCGAATTTGAAGGGTTAGCATACAGTAGTTTTTGCAATAAGGATATTAGTTGCAATGTGGTTGGTTCTCTTTCCTAATTATTATGACCGGGACATTTTTAGGGAGAGAGTCAGGATTTGATTTTCATAATCGGATCTTTCCTTGCACAGACTTTAGAGCTGGAACCGAAGCTGAAAGTACTGGCCGAGCAGATGAGTGGTTTTCGACGTTCATTTGAGTACATTCAAGACTACGTCAATATCTACGGACTCAAGATCTGGCAGGAAGAGGTGGAGATGTGTGTGTGTGTGTGGTGTGTGTGTGTGGTGTGTGTGTGTGGTGTGTGTGTGTGGTATGTGTGTGTGTGTGTGCTGTGTGCGTCCGTCTGTAGGGTGGGTGGTTGTGCTAGTAGAGAACACTTTTATTGTGTGTGGCCCTGTGGCCCAATGGATAAGGCATCTGACTACGAATCAGGGGATTCCAGGTTCGAGTCCTGGCAGGGTCGCTTTTTTTCTTCCAACCACAATTGCTCTTTTTTCACAGAAACACAATTAATACTTTCTCCTGTCTCATACATGTAGGTGTCCAGGATCATTAACTACAATGTGGAGCAAGAGTGCAACAGCTTTCTGAGAACAAAGGTCGGTTGAATCATGTAATAAACTGCAGCCTCGTACCTAGAAGCAATGCTGCAGCATACGTGCATATGTCTGTCAAGGTATCAAAGCTTGTGCTGTTGAATTTTTCTTTTCAGGTGCTGGACTTCCAATCCCTGTTCCAGTCACGGACTATTCCGATTCCACTATTCCAACCAGTCGATTCTCACTCTGTGACATTTGTAGGGAGATTAGCCAATGAGATTCTCCGGATCACCGATACCCACACCACTTCCTTCATTGAGCAGAGGAGTGCCTGGTATGACAAACGAACTATGCAGGAGGTCCTCAACATCAAGATATGGGAGAAACTCAAGGTGGGGGGTGGGGGGAGAGAATTAACTTCCGGTTTCTTATCAGTTAAACTATTCAACTTGCTGTGCAAGTGTTTGCAAATTTCCCCCATGTCTATATATTAGGTAGAGTCTCTGTGACTACAGACAGTATGTACACGTGGCTGTCATATGTAACTAGAAAATTGTGGGTTCCTAAGATTGTGTGTCTGGCATATTAAATTTGTTTAATCACAGGGTGCCGTGGACATATTTGGACTGAGTGCTTTAGATCGTCTCTTCTGCTTCATGATAGTACGAGACCTGCAACAGTATCTCAAGTACCTGCGTCGAAACTTAGTCAAGTCTCCTGCTTTCATTAAGTCTATGAGTAGCTTCATCAGCATTCTCGGAGAACCAGAGAATCTCATTGGTCAGTTGTCAGGTGTTAGGTTATATACTGGGTGCTTGTGTTTTATTAGAGCACAACCCTCCCCCAAATTGTGCCCAAAATAAATATTCAATTTCACAAAAAACATGACATGATGTTCAAAGTCTATGAAGAGTCAAAGCTACTTACGTATCTTGTAGAATGTGTTATACTGTGCGTCGTACATAAGGATCAGCATGTACCAGTAGTTGTTGTTTTAATCCTTAAATTTATCTTATTGTTGCAGGCAATGCCACCAAGGTGTACTCCCAAACAGTGCAACAGTGCAACAAGCTGTGGGGGCCCTATCTAGAGTGTGCCCTGAGGGTAAGTTGTAGAGTTGAACATCTTTCAACAGCCACAACTGTAGCACCGTTGATCCAATGTTAAAAATTATATTATTTTCTGAAAAGAAATATACCTTTCAAATGGTGTGTTTTAATCCAAAATTTCGTCGGGGCCATATTTTGTCATTTTTCGGCCTTGGACGATGGGCTAATCCATGGTCTGGTAAATTGGCAAATATTGTTATCTCTCAAATATGAACTTTAATGACACCATTTGAAAGGTATCTTTCTAAGCTTTCAGAAAATCATAAATTGGATCCACGGAATTCAAGTTATGGCAACTAAAAGAGTTCCCAAACCTTGATTCTGATATAATATTAGCTGTACACAGGCCAGGTGACCTACATCTGATCCCTAGTAATTTCATGCCATTGTCTGTGGTCTTCTTAGCAAATTGAAAAGAACTACATGTAACAATATGGCTGGTCTCTAGAAGCCAACAATATGGCTGGTCTCTAGAAGCCAACAATATGGCTGGTCTCTAGAAGCCAACAATATGGCTGGTCTCTAGAAGCCCAGCCACAATTTAACACATGTGTACATGTACATCACTAACCTCCGCATTAATTTCATGGGGGAAACATTAATTTGTGGTTGCTACAACTCTTTATCTAGCTGCAACTAATTCTCTCTTATCTGTCATGACAGGTGGGACAGATCCAGCTGATCCGGAGACAGATAGCCTACGAGCTGAACAAGTCTTGCAAGTTCGACTCAAAACTGGTCTGCAATTCTCTACAGACTTTCAACAGGTCAGAAAATTATCTACTGAGTGTATGTTCTAGACATTTACGATGATCTACGTAGCTGCACGGCGATTTTGTGTATGTAGATTTGCATTTTATTTATGGAGTACACAAAGTATCATAGACTTGCTCTACATAATACTTACATTGTGTATATCAACTGCACTGATCCCCCCCCCCCCACACACACACACACACACTTGTTACAACCACCCTACTCCCCCCAGTTCACTCCTCACACGAGTGGAGGCCCACTACCGTGACCCGGACGCCAACCCGTACCCTGGAGGAGAGAGTGAGGCCGTGTTTGATGAGCTCACCCCCTATCTGGAGACAGCTGGCATCAACGAGCCTCTCACTAAGGTCAGCTGCTAGTACACTGTAGCTATTAAGCTCTCACTAAGGTCAGCGGCCTCTACAAATGAATTTATCAAGTTATCAAAACACCCAAGAAAGCAGAAAATTATTTTGGCTTATGTGTCTTTTGTTAAAGAATATAGACAAAACTATGACCTCTCTACATTGCAGTAGCACTAGCTTACACGTACAATGTACACTTTTATTTACGGAGGTATAAAATTAAAAGTACCAGAAATGCATGTAGTAGAAGTGTTTGTGACTTAGAGAGACAATAACGTATTTATATGTTGTGTATAGTAGTCGCTTACTCCCCTTCATTTACTCTTGAAATTACGTATAGATGAATTTCATTAACTGTGGTAATTTTACTACGTGCTTAGCGTTGTCATGGGTGATTATGTGTATGATCATTTTCTTTGTGTGTAGATTTATGCCACAACAAAAGCGGTGGAGAAGTTTGGAGCAGTTCATTTTCTGTTCATCATCTCACAGCTGCCCAAACTCATGTACAGCAAAAGTGTCGGTAAGAGGAGCAACAATTCCATTTGTGATGACAGACTGAGTCATTAGGCCTAGCAAATGAACAGAGATGAATATGTCTGCCAGAAGCATATTCTCAAAAGTATACGTACAGGCTATAGCCTATCCATCCTTCCTTGAGTACAGATTTCCCACTTGTCATCATACATTTATTATAGCACACAGGTGTTTGCAAAAGAATCTCTATGTTTTTAGTTATTTATTTTAGTATATATACTAACTAGTAAGCCATTTTTTTTTATTTGTTTTGAGGCTCCTCTAGACTAGTATATAATCATGCCAACGCTTTACAACCAGCTGTTGTTGTTGTGTAGGGAGCATGGTCTGCCGAAAGTCGACTGACCAGTTAGACGGGCCCGCCCTAGTGGCCGGATGTATCACTCTCCTGCGCCAGTTCCACTCTGACAATCGGGAGATGTTCCTCGCCTACATGGGCCAGTATGTCCGCTCCATGGTGGAGTCACAGTCCTCTGGAAAGTGAGTTACATGTACTTGTCTTACATACATGTTCACGGCTTACTGAAGTACAGTACAGTGTATAATTTATATAGCATTGCATTTATTTTTTTCCCATTTCTAGTGTATTCATTCTGTATGCAGGACACCCTCTATGTATAAATTGTAATAGGCAACTGATCTCTTTGCATGTAATAATTTGTCCTTCCCTGTATGCAAATATTTTAAAGACGACAAAAATAACAGTATACTCAATGCAACTAGTCATTGTCAACTACCCTATATTAGGTATTTTGTGTAATACGTACTGTACTGTTTTGTACAGAGACAAGACTGCTGACCTGAGCCCTGATGTAGTGAACGCCCTGTACTTCCTGGAACAGTTTGTTCATTATGGAAACCTTCCGAGAAAAGCCATCGAAAAATACATTCCTAGTTATATTTTCGACGAGTTTAAGCATGCAACCAGTTGACAGTTTTAACTACTTATATATACTAGCTATAGATTTTCACAAGCAGGTTCTTATTGAGTTGTGTGTGTGCATAAATAATTTATGTCAATGTCTTCGTGTGTTGTGCATCAATTGAAAATGATCGTCAATCGAGTAACACGTTTGTAAACAAAATCAGTCTGGAAATGATCGTTCATTGAGCAACATGTAAAGGCTTATCCAGTGTTGATTGGTGTGTGTTAAATAGAATCACACGAGGCAAGCAATTTGAAACTTTCTGGACAAAAAGACAGTTACAGCATCTAGTACAGAGTTAATTATGCCTCAAAAAGTTGAATTTGAATTAAACCAGCCACCTTCAGATGGAATTACAAGAGTATCTTTCAGTCCTGTGGCTAACTCGTCACAGCTGCTCGTATCTTCATGGGACAACAGTGTGGGCCTCTACAACATCTCACAGAACAATCTACAACACAAGTACACGCACCAGTATGCCGTGCTCGACTGCTGCTTCTATGATCCCTCAAAATCGTTTAGTGGAGGACTTGATCGAACATTGAAAATGTACGATTTCGCGTCTCAGACCGAGAGTGTTATAGGCTCTCATCTTGATGCCATACGCTGCGTTCAATTCTGTCAAGAGCTTGGCCTTGTGATTACTGGCTCCTGGGACAAAACCGTTAAGCTTTGGGACCCACGAACAAATCACAATGTTGGTATGTACGATCAAAACGGAGAATCGGTGTACACTATGTCTCTGTGTGGAGATCGAATCGTCGTGGGAACGTCGAACCGGAGAGTGCTTATCTGGGATTTGAAGAACATGCAATTTGCTGAGCAGCGAAGAGCTTCTAGTCTCAAATACCAAACCCGTTGCATCCAGTGTTTCCCCAACATGCAAGGGTATGTGTTGAGCTCTATCGAAGGCAGAGTGGCGGTGGAGTACTTGGATACCGACCCTGAAATACAGAAGAAAAAGTACGCCTTCAAATGCCATCGTCTCAAGCAAAACAGCGTTGAGAATATCTATCCTGTCAATGCAATCGCCTTTCATGGAGCCCACAATACTTTTGCCACTGGAGGTTCAGATGGTTTCGTGAATATTTGGGATCCCTTTAACAAGAAGCGACTTTGTCAGTTTCATCGCTATCCTGCTGATATCTCGTCTCTGGCTTTCAACAAAGAGGGCGGTATGATTGCCATTGCTTCTTCTCCTGTGCAGTGCGTGGAGGGTGAAGAGAAACAGAAGGATGCAGTCTACATTAGGTACATCACAGACTCTGAAACACAGCCAAAGTAGAACTAACTAACTTTTCACAGTGTTATAACACTTTTTCTGTCTTTACATGTACCTCTCTAAATTGATTGTTAACTCTAATTGATTTATAGTGTTAAAGTAATGTTGTTCATTTAATTAATTTTATATACAGCATTGTTAATTATATAAAGCTGCAAAGGAGTTGATCTGAGGAAAAAGGGGTGGGGCTAATCTACAGCACATTCAGCACCTCTCATAATTGATGAGGTAGAGAATACTGTCATGCATTTACCTACCCACATGCATGCACAAGGAAATAGTTATAAAATTATTATTTATTACGAAGAATTTCCTGATATTAATTTGTATTGTTTTTAATCAGTCAAAAGTGATAAAAAGAAAATCAAAAAGGCACACGTATATTATGGTGGTTCAATACCAGAGATAAAATAAAAATGGGGAAAAAATAAGCAAAGAACCTGTATATCTGGATAAACTTACATGACTAAATGTGGGTGCCTATAAGATGAATTAATGGTGATTTGAATGGCTGATAATACATGTGAAACACAGCTAACTGATGTGATTAACCTTCGTAACGTCCAATGAAAAAGAACAATGGGTTCATTTTGTCCGAGCATGCAGTTTGATACTCGTCTCTCAAGCGAAACTTCCACTTCTCTTCGAGATCCAACCTTGCTACTTCTTGTACCAACGTCTTACAGTCTCTAGTCACAATACACAGACATGCCCCGGGGACGAAACTGAGATTGCTGATATGCTCACTTCTCAAGCGGCCTTCGCAGAGATACAAAAGCAACCCTCCAAATTGTACACTCGCATCGCACGACGTAATCTTTTGTTCTACTCCCGAGTTCTCCGCCAAACGATCCGACTTTACCATGGTTACGTGCGTCTTTGGGCCGAGGGTTACGTAATTGTCGATAACCAGCACAGGATGAGAAGGAGTCAAGGCGTGTGGGAAGAGAGACTGACTCTTGTGAAGGAGGTAGTGCTCCATGAGATAGGGACCCGGGTGAGGCAGATGCGAGGACGAATCATGGTGGAGAGAGATCACCACTCGATCAATGTCCGAAACAAGACTAGACACGCTTGAGTGCAGAGGATACTTGTTGCCCCCAGTTAGTATATGCTTTTTAACAATCGCCACTTCTTTGCACAGTTTTGTTTGCAATCCAGCTTCACGCAAGGCTAGGTTAAAGCCGACAGCTGCAGAGTTGAAAGAGAATTGATTGTATCCAATCTCTGCTGTTCGACTTAAATTGATCATGATGAAATCGTGACAGAGGTCAAAGTCCGAGAGATTATTTGATTTGGTGACATCTTCACTCCAAGTGAGAACACCGATGGCAGCGTACTGTAGACAGTCTGTAGATCTCTCTAAGGTTAGTAGCACCTCAGACATGTTGAAGTTCTCACTCCTGTGGGTGGAGAGAGACAATTAAGTTTGGACATTGATTAAAAAATCAACAAAATAATGGCTATAAGAGAAGACCCTCAACTTGTACAGCTGACAAACTTGTAAAACTTCTGGTGGGGCTTAATACCGATCCTGAGAGTGGACTACATGCTAAAATACATTGTATAGCGGCATTTTGGCAACTCTTTTCAACTAGGCAAAACTTTTTCTGCAACTCAAAGAGATATGTTTAGATCAGAAATCTCTAGCTAGGACTGCCCAAAATCCACTAAAACAATCGATAGTACCGTATGACTGGAACATTAATTTTTGCGAATGAGTAATTTGAACCGACTTGGCGTCTCAGGCGATGCTACTACAGCATTAACGTTACTTCCACCGGGAAACTTAAATTTGGCGGTCTTAAATTTGGTACCTTAACACTCGCCAAATTTCTCCATTATAATCATAGTATACATTGTAAGTAACTCTTGATTGTACATGATCATCACAGCACACACTTACTTTGTTTCTGCGATTCTTTTCCACATGACAATGTTGTCGCTCATGATGGTCACCATTGGCCACGTGGTGTGGGATGAGTTATCGTGTTGGCTGTTCAGCTGATAGTTGTGCTGGGCAAAACTCTTGATGATGTGATAGGTGGCCCCTAAGAAAAAATAATATAAAGGTACAATAAATATACAGCTAGCTACGTAGCTATTTAACTGTAACCGAATAATTATGTGCTAAATAAGAGTGTTTACGTAGGTAGGTAGGTAGGTGTCTGTTCAGAGTACATTACATACGCTATTTTGTCAAAAACAGGCCGAAAATACACATTTGATTTTTAACACATCATCTGAAAAGCATCTCTCTAAGCTTTCAAAAAATCATCAAATTAATGTTATTGGACCAACGGAACCAAAGTTATGGCCATTCAAAGATGCTCTATTTAACGCTAGGGAACATACCTAATCCCATTGCCTCCTTATCAGGTACAGCCATGATGACCAGGTTAGGCCAAGCTCTGCAATATTTCTTGAACTGGCTCTCCACAGTCACCAGTACTTGCAGGTTCTCGTAGCCGGCATGGCCAAGGTTGAACAGTCCAGTCGTGTCACGGCCCAGAGTTGGAATAAACACAGGTGACCGAACTTTCAACTTAATGTCCTTGTTCCAGTTAATATGGGGCAATTTGAGCAAGTAGAGATACTTTCTCTCTCCATCATTCACAACCGTACAGTGTTTGGCTTGTGAAGATGGTATTTGCCACTTAAGCGTAATGAAGGAGCCTTCTTTTACGGGGAACTTGGAAGTTAGTACCTCAGAGCCGTGGCTGGCTTTCAGTTGAGAACATTTGGTACAGGAATGTGACACATCGTATGCCATATAAGGGGAGGTGCTTACAGTGATGACAGCTGGCGTCTTGGTGGTGGACTGTGAAGCCATGGTGACAGACGAGGGGCATTGTACATCTTTGGAGTCTACTCCATTACAGAGATGGCTGGTTAAGTACTCGAGTGTAACTATCTTGCTGTGCTCCATGTTGTGCGTGGTCGAGTGGTCGGAGGGTGTGTCTTGAAGGAAGATGCTGTCCACAGGCGTTCCTGTTTCTATAGTGACTCCCTTTGAAGATCGCAGGTGATCGTGTAGGAGACGAATCAACATGTGCCAAGCACCTGTCTTGCCAACCTAACGGGATGGAAATAGTACATAGACGACTAATGGGATGGAAATAGTACATAGACGATCATTCATTAAAATGATGTCGGCATTCTTACTTAACTAAACCATAAACCGGTAATGTTGAAAAATAACTATTTGATCAATGTACGAGAGAATAGCTACTAGCCCCCCTCAGCTGTATAACGTATCCCCTTAGCTGTATAACGTACCCCCTCAACTGTATACGTACCCCCTCAGCTGTATACGTACCCCCTCAACTGTATACGTACCCCCTCAACTGTATACGTACCCCCTCAACTGTATACGTACCCCCTCAGCTGTATACGTACCCCTCAGCTGTATATGTACCCCCTCAGCACCCTCAGCTGTATACGTACCCTCTCAGCTGTAATGTACCCCCTCAGCCCCCTCAGCTGTATACGTACCCCCTCAACTGTAATGTACCCCCTCAGCCCCCTCAGCTGTATACGTACTCCCTCAACACCCTCAACTGTATGTACCTGTGGTGGTCCTGACAGTAGAAACCTCTTGACTGCCCCTTGAGTAGTTTGCTTGCCGACTGCGTCCAGGTGAGACCTGTCATGACTACTGGAGGGCTTACTCCACCTTAGATAGTGTAGACTCTGGTTGTGAGGGTCAGGGTCGAAGAGGGGGGTTCTCTTGTACCCCCCAGACCATGTGACCCCCTGAGCTGGGGGTAGGAGTAGGTGCTGCTGGGGGTTCTGACTCGACCACACATGGTAGTACGGCCTATGGGGGAAGGAAATACATACAATGTTCACTTTTTCCCCGATAATTATAGCACACACTGCAGTATAATTATTGGCTGAAAGAATAATAACAAGTACATAATAAATCATTTACGTTTGAGCCACAAAAGAGGCATACATTAGTTGAGCAAACTGAATGAATGGAGAAGGCCTAGCTTACCACATGGTGGGCAAATTTGTGTTGACTTTAGTTTTTTGAGGATTTGAAATAGCTAAAAAGTCTGGGCACATCATTGAAGGAGTGTACATTACTGTGTAGTTGACTATGATAATTATCACTATTCACGCCTACCTTGATAGCAGGCACACTTTATTGTGATTCATTTCCTCGTCTCCCTCTTCTTCATCGGAATCAGAATCCAAGTCTGCAGTATCCCCGTGCAATTCCATGTCCTCGTCAACTGGCGGTACCGTGAATGGGCTCTTGGAAAAATCGGTACTGGAATCGGTACTGGAATAAAAGTGGTTCTCATCACTCGGTGGATCAATAGTGACCGTTACAGTTCCAGTACTATTCAACCCACACTCTTGTGAACTTGGACTGGGATGTTCGATATTCCCGGTACTGGCATGGGACTCAGTCGAGCTCACACTACTAGTCCTAGTAGCCCCAGGCCGCCAGCTGATGACACGGCCTTCTCCTTTCGTTGTTTGTTTGGTTTCTTCACAGAAACTGCTTTTGCGGCTGCTCGAGGAACTGCTTGTCTGGTGGGCGGGGCCATTGGGTGGGGTCTGAGGGGAGGGGGTGGTGTTAAACACTGAGTCTGTCTCTTCAGTCTTCATTGGCTGCAATAATTAAGAGGGGAAAAAAAGTTTATTTTAATTTTATGACATGCATAAAAGGAGCTTGTAGCAATTAAATTGCATGTCTTTCTCTTACGTGCATGTGTGTGTGTGTGTGTGTGTGTGTGTGTGTGTGTGTGTGTGTGTGTGTGTGTGTGTGTGTGGGTGTGTGTGTGGGTGGGTGTGTGTGTGTGTGTGTGTGTGTGTGGGTGTGTGTGTGTGTGTGTGTGTGTGTGTGTGTGTGTGTGTGTGTGTGTGTGTGTGTGTGTGTGTGTACACACAATCTCTATTAAACTCTCCCGGATGTAATGTCTACCTCATTGCATTAATCAAATTACCGGGCAGCTTGTGTGGGCTAGTGTAAAGGAGTGCTGTGTCTATGCAGTCCCAGTGAAGGGACACTGCACACAATTATGTACACACTCAATTATTATATTTTAGTGCAGATACATTACTGATCCCACTTCTTATACATACATGGGCATAATTGTGATTTGAATTATGTTGTTTATCGGCTTAACATTATTAAGAACATGATCAACACACCAGTGGTATTTTGATGCCCTAAACTGTCTGCCTTGTAATAAACAGTACATGCAGATACCATTAATTTGGAGTCGTATCTATGCGCCACAAGTCATCTACAATTAGCGCTCTTAGATCTTCTCCATGCACTTTTATTACTAGGCAACTACGTACGTTTTACAAATTAACTCTTGTCAGTAGTACTACGTAAAATTATATATGCTTGAAGTCATTGTACACAGATCCCTATTATAGTAAGCATCACTAAATTCCATTTATGTTGAGTTTGACCTTCATAATAATAATTGCCCAACTTCACTGAAATTCAAAATGTATATACCATTGGATTCCTTGTTAAAAAGCGCTTCTATCTATATGCTTGCGAGGTGATAAGCTTCAACCAACTAAAAGTCAGCATTTTCCTGTAGAAGTCCTAGGCATACTTGTCAACCACATAAATCACGAATGAAATGAAGCCATAATTGACCACATAACTTCCAGGGCTGAACTCTAGACTTTTATTAGCCTCCTATACAGTCGACCGAACAAGTAATAAGGAGTGGGCGTGGCGTGGGAACGAGGTTCTATAACAGTACACACGTACTGACCTCGTCTTTGTCTTCTCTTCCGATTCTGACAGAGCTCTTTCTCAGAGGAGTGTAGTAGCCATTGAGTAGACTGAGGTCGTACTCATAAGTGGCTCGGTGGAAGGGGGTGAGGGGGTAACAGAGCCGTAGATCCACCCATCTCAATGACCTGGGGGTTAAAAAAGCACATAGAACATGTGTGGAATAATAGTCGAGTGTTTAATTGTTATGCAGAAATCAAGCCCCATTTTTAATCTCAAAAGCCAATTTCCTGAAATTTGCAAGCATGAGAACCGATTAAACTTAGGAGTATCGTTTACTTTGACATCATTCTATATACTTCTATCTAAGTGCTTTTCAAGGGTCGCAAAAACAGAGCTTGAATGACAATCAGAATTGTGGTTGAGCCACTTAGTCAGTTGTGAATAGCAACCATTGTGGCAGGCTTCCCTCAGACAATACACAGGCCACCACAATTAACCTCACACACATAAAAAAAAAAGAAGAATGGCACTAGAATGTAGAAAATGATCAAAGCCAGAGGAGGTCCGACATGCGTGCACGAATCACTACAAGTTCAGTGCATTGATGTCATTGCGGTCACGTGATAATGCTTGGCCACAATGCACTGAACTTGTAGTGATTCATGCACGCATGTCGGACCTCCTCTGGGTCAAAGCTAGCTACATAGGGGAGTGGTGGTTAAAATGCATGCAGAGAGTATAATGGTGTACAATCATGCGTTCAAACCAAGTAAGCTAGACAGACTTACACAGACTGGAAAAATTAGGGCATAATTATTTTAATGAGTGTCTACAGATCTACTTGCCCCCCCCCCCCCCCGAGGTAACAATTCACATCTCTTACCTCGGGAATGTGAGTCCAGCTCTAGCCTGACCTGCCAGCACTACGATGCACGGTACTCCCTCAAGATCTCTGTAGCAAGTCACATGACCGTCTTGACCACGCCCCTTCTGAGGGATCCGTTGAGCAAAGTGATCAGAGACTGACAGAAGATGAGATCCGTTGTCAAATATGACCTCGAATCGAAATTGCAGTCCAAGAGAATTTCTCACTCTTTTTAGAGATAGGTAGAACTGATGACCCGTGTCTGAGTCATGTGACCTATACGGAGAACATCAAAAAGCGTGACTTACGTATACATTAATTGTATAATACCCAAAGAGATCCAGTACTCAGTACATCAAAGCACAATTCTGCACAATCGTAATAAAAATTGAATTTGTCCTAGCTATAAATCAATATTATTGGCCCAAGACAGTCACAGCACGTGCTGGCGGCATCACACTGCTTATACAGGTCTACAACGTAATGTACATCGAGAATTACTGAATCACAATCCAAACACATAAAACATTATTATAAAAATACCAGCCACCATTAATATTTTACCCCACTATTCTGTTATTCTGTACCTACACATATCCGCGGACAACACCCAAGACTACAAATTAAACTAGAAGCACATGTTCAAATGCTTTTTGGTTAGCACACCGTTCATTGTCTAGCCACATCATTAAGCAGACCTCAGGGCATACCGAGGTACATAGCTAATTAGTCAGAGTGCAATGGCTGGTGTGTTGTTGACCAAAACAACAATAACAGGTCGTGTATTCATGCCCGATGGTCCATTGTTGCCAGTAAATAGAATTAGCTAAACATATATGAGGGAAAGAGCTGGAACCCACTGGAACCACTTAAAGGTACCCCAAGGTTTTCCTAACATGATTAGAGGTTAATGACTGAAGCCAAATCTATTGGTACCCATTTCAGAACAGTACACTTAAGCAGCTGTAACTGGCATGTTGTTATGTAAGGCCGTTTATGCTGCACACATAATTATAGCCATTAGGTGAAACAAAGTTTTTGTTTGGATTAAGTGTCTACCAGACAAAGCACATTAAACAAGAGAGAGTTACATGCTCTTTAGTAATTATCTAGTCCATAATAGGAATTAAAATTATACGTGTTATTAGGCAAACAGCAACTGCCCACCCCCGTTAAGAAAAACATAGCTACAGGTAATTGCAGTCGAGTTTAAGGTTTAGGTGTCTTGTAGTGGTGTTCCACACACACACACACACACACACACACACACAATGACCTATATACATGTACGTACAGCTGTATGTACACGTGTATTAAGGTATCGTATGATAGACGACAATTGGTCTATAAATGGACGTACAGGATTGTTGGGTTTGAGATATGTCAGTTCTAAAAGAGTGAGTACTGAGCTGATGAGCAAACAGTAAACCCCCCCTCCCCCGTTTTAGCTATCGATATTCCAGTCGAGTTTAAAGCTAAAGTGTCTTGAAATAAGGTACCATTATACACACAGACAGTGATTGATACTGCAAGTGTTGTACTGTACGATGGGAGGAGGCTGACCTGATGAGCAACATGCTCCCTTGGCCTCGTCTGTTGAGCATGGGGCCGTTGACCAGCTGTGTGATGAGGGACAGTGTCTCCGGTAGAGGGGAGGCACAGGAAGTGGGTGGGGCTTGATTCACGACTGCTAGTAGACAGGCAATGTATTGATCCAACAGCTGCTGTGCTCGAAGTGAAGTCAAGCTAGTAGATGAGGCAGAGCTGCAGAAATGCATAATAATATTACATTAAAAAAGAAATTTTTTAATTGCTTGTAGCCTTAAATTTGAGAACACAAGTTTAATTGTTAGATGCTTGTCAGTGTCAATTGCACAAAACATAGCCAAGAAAAAAGGTAATTTAAAGTCTTAATTCCCTCAAAGCTAAAATACCCCAGGCAATCCACAATACACATTGTACATACAGTCACGCATAATATTATATATTATATGCACACAATCAACATAATAATTATAGGTACGTAGGTCATGATCATTTTGTGTCTTCATTGGCACATGCATAATAATCATATACGTACTCTTACCTTTCATTGAGTCTTGCAGCTGACTTGTAAAACATCTCCTCAAAACACACGTCCTCTTTGAAGGCCACTCCCAACTCAGCATCTTCCTTCCCTGAATTATCGTGCGCCCTCTGAAACGTGTGAAGGGAGCAGAACTGACCATTCGTCTCTCCGTCACTTGTAGGCGACTTGCTCGGTAGCCAGTGAATCTGATTGGTCGTTGGTGGGATCAGACAGCTGCTAGTTTGAAGGGAGTACGGATGAGAAGAAACGTTGAGAATGATACAATTTGTTGTGTTACTCAATAGCGACAGTGAATCTGAAATCGGGACGGAAGAAGTTTCGGATAATTCCGATGATATTGATTTACCGGCCGATGGAAAAAATTTGCTTGCAATTTTCGTAGTTAAATGAGCGTTTTCGACAACGACTAAATACAGAGTCTCTCTGTTGTTTTGCACATCGTTGATAAGACCCTGAAACTGCGGTGCTTCTTGAGACATGTTACAACACACCACTCGTCGTCTGCTTTCAGTTTCGTAATCAGAGTTTGTACGAGAGCTCGAGTTATGGTTGCTGGGGGAACCGCTGGCTTTGTTCAGAGACAGGTCTTCTAAATATTCAACTAGTCCACTTTTGAAGACTTCGGAAACTGTTTGAGAATTGAAGCTTGCATCTGGAGGACAAAGGACTCGAAAATCAACATTTTTGAAGTGTTCTATTTTCGTTTCAGAGTTGAAACTGGATAGAATTTTTTGGAGTAAAATCACAGCCATATTGTACTGCTCTTGAAAAGGCCCACTGGGCTTATGCTCGATGACATACGAAGATGCAGGAACAAGTGATTCAGCTATCGATGCTGACATTAATCTAGTCGATTGTTGATCTTTCGTTTCAGGGCAGTAGAACGGGATCTGTACGACATCCTTCAAATTCCTTTCAAACCGTCGCACAGCCGACAAAAATTCATTCGAGGGGCTAATTTTAAGCGAGGGTGGTCTTTGGGGAAGGGACACTTGCTTCGATTTGATTTGCTGTCTTTTCCGTTTCGAGTCAAAACTAGCTGCTAGCTCCGCTTCTCTGAGTCTCAATACTTGTAGAGGTTCGATCATGAGTACGCAAAAGTCAACGGTAGCTGAAGTATGCAATGCCATGGCGACCACATAATCAGGTAGATTTGTGCTACTGTACTGTAAGTGGTATAAAACATGAATCAGTCCGTCTGTCAAGTTGTGGTGAGATGTCCGGATTTGAACTTTGCCCTGTGTGGGGTAGACGACCATTCGAGAGAGATGCATCAGCTGAGATTGCACATACGTTGATTCTGACATCTTCCTATGCTTTTTGTTATACTGGATCCACTCCGCCTCTCCTGCTTGTGCATAGTGGATCATAGTACGGAGGTTCTCAACGTTTATAGCCTCCCCCGGCCGAAGAGAATTGAGATAGCAGATGACCAGATAACAGACGCTTTCAGGCGACAGAGAATCGTGCATGCCGTTAAGAGACTGCTTGCAGAGATCGTGCAGTTGATTAGAAACGGTGATGTTGGGGTGATTAAGTACAGAATCTGATATATTACCGAGACATCTAAACAGGACTAAATGCAGTTTGTCAGGTAACAGCGGAGGAGGGATCTGATTGGTCGCTGCTATATGCGGGGAGGTTTTGCTCGTAGCTACCAAACCCGGCTCGCTACTAAGCGAAGACTCGACCATGCGGCGTGGTAGTACTTGCGGTGATGACAGACTGTACGGTACTACAGCTTTCGGTAGCGAGGTAATGGGTAGTACAATGGTTTGAGGGGTCGAAGTGCGAGTACTGGATGCATTAGAGGAAAGGATGACAGACTGACCTGCAAAACACAAAGGGATAAATCTGTGTTAACTTATTCATTTGAATGAATCCATATTCATGAATAACAAAGATTCTTTTGTGTACAATAGTATTGAAACCTGTTCTAGTATACAGTGGATTCACTGAAGCAGTTGCTATTAATAACTGTAAAGCTAGAATGGGGTTTTGAGGGGAGGTTATGTATAGGGAGCAATGTACAAATAGCTGATGCTCATTTGACATTTCATAGGATAATAAAGGATAGTTTAGACTTGAAATGCAACCAAAACAAATTGTTAATCTTATCGTGATAATTACTAGCAGGCCGATACACAAGTAGAAACATTACACGATCTACGTACATATGTGTATACATCGTATTTTATGTAGTCTACTATTATTACATACCTGCTGGGTATGAGATGAATTTGATTACAGGCGATCGTTGCATCTGGCCGCTCCATTGGTCAGAGGAGATGTGTGTATGTGGGGGCGTGCTGGGGTGTGAGGAGGGTGATGACGTGAAGCTAGGGGTGAGCGGGACACTCTCCGATAATCGAGGTCGTTTGACATCAGGTTCGTAATGAGAATATTCTATCATTCTCTTGCCTGTCTCGCCAATATCTATTGAAGGGGAAAATAAAATTGAATTTTAAGAGAAGCAATTAACGAGAAAACTTTCACCTTGATGAAATACACACAATTAATCTATTTTCTAGATTTTTCAACAATTATTGATAAATAAACTTAATTAGCTAATTGACAATAATTATTAAAATGAAACGTAGATTGTGTAGGTGATTACGATATAATTATAATCACTGTGCAGTTTGTTCAGAGTCACACAAACAAGTGGGACGGTGAAACTTTGTACCATAAGTAACTTTACCCACCCACTGTAGTTACTATAGTTATGAAAAATCTCTCATTTCAGTTGCAATTTCAGCAATCAGAAAACCCTGGCACTACTCGATGGATAAGTTACCCTAAGATTGAGCAATCACATCTTGTTAGTTTTCAGGCCAGAATAAGTCATAATGACTAAGTCGATTAGTAAAACCAACCTCCCACCATCTTCTACCGCCATGCACTCTATAATAACAGATGCTGATCGAAGGTGCATGCTTCTTACACAAGTCTCAAAAACCAACACTTTTGCTCAAAATCTAAACTGGCTTTGTAAACAAACTTCCCTAAGGCAATACACAGCAGAGGAGCTAAGTAACCACAACAAAAACGCACCTGTCGATTTCTTAATACTGTCTGCCCCCCCCTTGAGTTTCGTCATTGGGAGCATGGGATAGAGTAGCCCTGGTGGGACTTGTGAGAGAGGGGAGGCGCTCAGTAGAGGGCTGGAGGTGTTGACTGAAGGACCAGCTGTAGAGACTTGACCTATACCGGGGGGGGGGGGGGGGAGGGGGGTAATAAAAGACAAATACTCACACGTAGGTAGTGCAAGAATGGCAGTAGTTTCATTGCTACCATATTGAGTATTAAACACATTGCCAGTGTGGACTGCACCACATACACTTCAATTATCCCAGAGTGACAAAACAAGCTGTATACTTGCTACATTTTGTTCTGAAGTGGTACATCAAACTAAAGGTGTCGATACCATTTCCCACCACATTACAAAACCATCCTATATAGAATTGAATTGGGCACCAATGCACGTAGGTACAAATTGCATGCAGTGATGTTAGCGCATATTGCGTCTAGAGCCCAGACAACACTCCAACCAGACAGACTAAGCACACACAATCAAGAGACTGGCATATGTACGAGGTATAGTCAACACCTGTGCACGCATACTTGTACTTGTTGTCACAGTTGCCCAAACATTGTCTATTAGAGACTCTACAAACAATTTAAAGAGAGAGAGAAAGTCAAAAGTCGATCCACACAAGTGGAATACTTTAAGAATTAAATTCATTAATTTCACCTATGAATGTATTAATTGCATTGCAGGGTTGATAACGAGCACATTACTTCACCTACTTTATGGCCGGTATAAACAATTTAATTAGAAAATTAGAATACTGGAAGTAGCCAAGGCAACTGGAAGCAAGCCCTCGCTATGATGTACACAGAACACATACCATTTTACATGATTACATTAATATTGACTGTATGCCAGAGTGTGTATAACACACGTACACTGCTGTTATTACAAGACACTGCATTTCAAAGGCAAATCATCAAGTGGTGAATGGTGCCCTATATACAATAACAATTGTACTTTAACCTCTACCTAGTACCTACGCATTTGGACCCCACAATATCTGGCAGCTGTACGTGTATCACACGATACACCTGGCATGCAGTTACAAGAACACCCACCTAGTGGTCTCCATGACATCCCTATGTTCCCAAACATAGCCGGAGAGTAGACAAGAGGTCCACCTTGAACAGTGGCATATAGAGGGTACCTGCATAATGCATACATTTTATTAACTGCCAACAAAATCCCTTGTTGCTATGAAGACAGACGACAATATAACACCTGGCCTCCCACTTTTGTTGTACGTGTGTCTGTGGTTTTGTATAAGATTAATTTGGATAGGGCCGATTTCTATTATCACAAGAGCTACTAGGCTATAGATCGACTAGAACGCTAGACTGTATAAGGAAGCTCAACTTGATATAATACTGTAACAGTGTGGATTCTACAAAGTAAATATAAGGCATCAGATAACATTACAATACTAGAGGTTCGTATAATAAAAATTTAATACTTAATTAAGCACTTGTATCCGATTGTACCATATAAATGCTAACAAGAAATTTGCATGAATACGTACTTTACTTAAAATTTAGTTATGACTTGTACATCCAGGTAGCCTAGACAACCGAATAGAGAGAGTAAAAAATTTAGCAGAGCAGCTAAAGTATGTAGCAGTTGTCTAACTTGTGACCATAGGAACAGTGACAATGTTGCACCTAGCGGGCCTAATGCTTTCAGACACACATCGCTAACAATTTGCAAACTATGGAGATGGAATGTGTTGGAGAGAGCAGAACAGTGATACTGAAACTTTTAGAGGCAAACTCCCAAACAGTCATCGTTATCTCTTCAGCAAGCTTCGTCCTGGGCGATACAGGGCATGAATATTGTTGATGACGGTTTCGGGACTTTAAAATGTTTGTCTTTTCAATAGGACCAACTGAGTGTGGGTGTGAGCATTGTTTAGCCTAGGGTCATGTAGACAGTGTTGACCCCATCCAGGTTCAAAACATAATTATTGATTAGACTGTGAGATTAAAGATCTTTTCTGGAAGAGCAAGCAATAATAGCAGAACTTGTATTTGTACTGACTTTGGGGTCTGCAACAAACTGTATAGTCTACAGTGCAATGTTAGCTACTTACAAGAGATAGCTATCTATAATTATATACCTTAAAGTTGCTCCTGCGGTAGGTTGTTGCATGTAAGGGCCAATGGGCGAAATGGGAGGAAGAGTGGTTGAAATGGGAGTGCTAGGGGCTGACCCAGATCCACCCCCGCTGGACATCTTTGATACGCAGAGAAGGGGAGTACACTCACTCAGTACTTGAGGGAATAATGATGGTCACCTGCAGGAAACATCATATTAACTCCCAAGATAAAAAAATTGCTGTATTTATCGATAAACAAAAGTATACAGAAACTATTCTACAACGGAACACTGGATAGTGGTAATTTTTGGGAAAGGAACAAACGAGAGCATGAAACACTTGGACAATCTTTCGATCTCTTTACTGAGGTAGGATCATATTTCAATTGTTGATAATTAACTTTCGACTTACCGTACTAGCCAAAGATTTCGTCTTGAAGTGGGTTTACTAGCTATTTCAAGTGGTTAGTCGAACAGTCTAGTATTAACTCGATCCTCAAACTAAATGGACGCACGACGTATAACATTAATACGCCCTCTCTCTAAATTTCACTCAGGATATTATATACTCGTATTTTGAAAGGGAAAACAGAGATGAAAGGGTGGGGTGTGTCCCTTTATTCATGGGGAGTCTTAAATGGGTCTTTGACACAAAGATGATGGATTGCAACAAGATCAACAAACACTCCCATACAAAGAGAAACATATACATTACTAATCGTGGTTTAGTTCTGGGGCTAGCCACTCTGATTATTATTGTTAATTGTTAATAAACAGGACAATTTCGTGATGGATCGAGGCACCTTATTTACGAATAACAATGGATCTAGGGAATTTGCATTCTCTGCTCTGTATTAAACACAGGCCAGGACTCTGCACATTGCATAGCATGATAGCTAGCTAACAACCACAGTTTACTCATTACTGTCAGTGAGAACCCAGCAACAACAGTACTGCAGTAATGCAGATCATACAATACAGTCTATAAAGTTATAGCTATTATTATAAATGATCTCTCAGTACAGTGCTAGTGCAAGTGAGATATTATCACATGGAAATTAATTATCATTCTTACTTTATGCTCTCACTATTCTCTGTCCTCTTGGATGCTTGCTTGAGTTATTAGCTATCTAAACAGCAGAGTAGAGTGTCTTACTATACTGTACTAGTCTGTCACTTTAGCTCTAGCTAGCTGGCTACTGTCATTGCAATTCCATGACACAGGCTAGACGATCATCTATCAGTAGACGTCATGCGTGAATAATTAGGGCTATTTAGCTCTGTCTGGGATTTTGATAAGCCTATCACTGATCATTTATTGTCTAAACCAAACACACCTGTTGATACTAAGAGCCAGATTCTAGCTGGCTAGAGCAGTTTCATTTGCATGAGCCCTTGCATTTAGGTGCATTTTTCTAATGAGCATGGTGGAGGTGGTTTGCAGCCAGACCCAGAAGCCTATCTTGACTAGACAATACCATAAACAGCCAGTGTTCCGTGTCTATGTCTAAAGCAACCGTGTGTGGTGACATCAAAGGGTTGCTGTCAGATTCCTGACGCTTCTGGGCAGACGCCCATATGTGAATCTCATTAAAATCCAATTGATTATGAATGTCATTACACAGTAAACTGTGCATTCAGGGGCTTTCCCTTAAGTTGTTGCCAGGCAACGCGTGGGCGTGTAAACACTGTACAACAACATGCTACTGTTTTTGAGGTGCATTAATTAATTAATTGGCATCAGAGAGACCACCAGAAAGACAACAGCAATGAGTTGTGATATAGAAGATCACATCACTTCAAAATATGACATCAAAAGGAGAATTGGAAAAGGGGTAAGAATCACTCAGCTAAGCAATTAATTATAATAATTTTATATTATAATAATTTTTATTATGTAATCTGGTTGGTTTTTCAGGCCTATGGCATTGTATGGAAGAGTGTTGATCGAAAGAGTGGAGAGATTGTGGCATTAAAGAAAATCTTTGATGCCTTCACAAATCCCACCGATGCACAGCGAACCTACAGAGAGATCATGTTCTTACAGGTACGTGAGGAAATAATAACAAAAAAATGATCTGTATTAAGATTTTTTTACTCATTCTTTTATAGGAATTTTCATCTCATGAGAATGTGATTCAACTACTGAATGTGATCAGAGCACGTAATGATCAAGATATCTACTTGGTCTTTGAGTTTATGGACACTGATTTGCATGCTGTTATCAAAGCCAAAATCCTCCAACCAGTTCACGTGCAATACATCATGTACCAGGTAAGAAGTGACAATGATACACAGTAAATTATTATCATTGTGTTGTATTTATAATTATAGCTTTTCAAAGTTATGAAGTATCTTCATTCTGGGAACTGCATTCACAGAGATCTGAAGGTAACACATCTGATTTATAGAAGCTGTTTTACTTTTACATGTGTGTATTTTTGCAGCCAAGCAACGTCCTTCTCAATTCCGAATGTTTCATCAAATTAGCTGATTTTGGGCTGGCACGATCGCTTGTTGATTTGCCTGGAGACAATGACTGCACTTTCAATCCAGCCATGACCGACTACGTTGCCACTAGATGGTACAGAGCTCCAGAAATCCTCCTAGGATCAGTGAAATACACTAAAGGAGTCGACTTGTGGTCTTTAGGATGCATCCTTGCTGAGTTGATTATCGGTAAGGACAACAGTAATTAGTAATTTTAATGTTTTAATTTTTTTCTATTGTTATAGGGAAAGCTCTGTTCCCGGGAACATCAACGTTTAATCAGATAGACAAGGTCCTAGCTGTGGTGCCAACTCCAAACAGAACAGATGTGGAGAGCATCAAAGCACCCTACGCCCAGTCAGTACTGGACAGGCTTCTCAGAAAGTGAGCACATGTACAGTCGTTTGAGTAGAAATGCTCTCTCTCTCTGTGCTGTGTATCTACCAGTTAGTTTTAATGAGCTTGGAGTGTTTCACATTTTCTTCACGAGTATAAATTGCACCTGTTTTGTAGTTTTTAGTGCCCGCAAATTAATGTGCATGTTAATTTAGTTAATTTTTAGGGTCTTATACAGGCATCGTATATCACTGGTGCATCTGTTTTATAGTGTTCATGTTTATTTTTTGGGTCTTATAATACAGGCGTCGTATATCGCTGGTGGACTGCTTGCCAACAGCTACTGATGATTGTCTAGATTTGGTAGGGAAACTGCTTCAGTTCAATCCAGACAAAAGGCTCTCTGCTCAAGGAGCACTGACACACCCCTATGTTTTAAGGTATGGTAATTTATACGCCTACTCTGTACTAGCGACATGTATAGGGTTGAGTACATGCCATAGCACATACATGTACATGTTCATTAAGGTGTATGCCTAATTACTATTTGTGTAATTATCATCATAAAGAGAGCAATTAATGCCTTACACAGGTTCCACAACCCCAAAGAAGAGCCAGGGCTAGACTACAATGTAGTCCCTTATCTGGATGACAATACACAGCTCTCAATTGAAGAATACAGAGACAAGTTGTATGAGGTACGTATGTAGGTCTTCATACGTCACTGTTTATACACACATGTATTGTACACTATAGCTACTTATTTCACTGACTGTTTTCCTACAGAGTATAGTACAGAAGAGACGTGATCTGATAGACGCTAGACAGAAGACATGTGAAGTTGAAGAGGTTGAAGATGTGGAGTTGAAGGAAGAGCCTTTCTTATCAACACGAAGGGACGTCACTGACCCACCACTCACCACTGTGTCAGACACAGACCTCCTCAGAATAAAGCAATCCTCTCGAGCAAAACTCAAGGCAAATCCTCAGGTACACTGTACACGCTAATTATGATGGTTGGGAAAATTGAAATAGTCACCTACGTATTGTATTGTCGTAATGTAACCTAGCTGTACACACCTACCTGCATGATGTGATCAGCAGAGATCCCTTGGCAATGATGGTGTATACAGTGGATGCATTACACATATCAGTGTATCTAAGTAAGCTAAATTATAATAATAATTATAGTCAAATATTTTATTATTGTAGTTTAGACTCTTATGAAGTTTATGTACATGTATAATTATGTATCACATTTGTACACCAGTACATTAATTAATTGACACAAGCATTCACCCACACATACAGAAGTCTCCTTATGCTAGCACTCCACAACACCAGCCCCAGCTCCGTAAAGGGACGATGGTTAAACAGGGATCAGCTCTTTATCATCAAGGTCGAAGGGGAAGCTTAGGGGCCACTTCAAAGCAAGACCCAATGAAGAACCAATTTTCAAGATCAGTCAAGCGTCCGACTGCCATTAGGAGCCAAGTTGGGAAAACGCATAGCAGACAGGGTGCTGCTACTCGGACCCAGGAGCCCAATCATGATGACCAGCTCATGATCACAAGTGCCAGAATCGTAAGTTTTATATGAGCTGAAGAATGCAATTAGTGTTATATGTGCCTTAAGATTGAAGTGATCTTTGTTGTTTGTTTACAGTCATGTCACATTACACGTGTGTGTGCGTAACCTCTTACCGACTCTTGTGTAACCTCTCATACTTAATGCATTCCACAGATACCGGCAGCTCGACCCACGTCCTCTAAGAACAAGATAGGGTCAAGAGGAGGCCCATCAAGATTTGCTGGTGGGACATACACACAAACACACGGTGTGATATCGAAATCCAACCTCACACACCTCAAAGAAAACAAGTGGTAGATATAAAATTATAGCATTAATTATTTATTCATTTTTTATGCTTACTTTAATTAAAACTTTTTTCTGCACAATAATTCATTATTAACAGAGTTCTCATTAATTAAAATGCATTGCAATTGCATAAACAAGTGCTGTGGGAAGTAAAGACACTTCGAATACACACTTCGAATACAAAACTCACTAATAAATAGCTACCCTGAACCATTGGGCATAAAAGTGCAAACAACACAAATGAAACAGCTAACAATAATTATAGCTAAATGCACATAACAGCAGTCAGTCAGAAAGTTTGATGTGTTGGGGATCGAGTGATTGTACGATCAGCAATCGAGGAAGTTAGCAGCCATGAGTAGTTCGAGGGCAATCTCTCTCGAAATGGTAAACTCTGGAATCTCAGTACTACTGTTAGTGTAGCGGACCTTGTAGGTGAAGTATTGGCACACCTTGGACAGAACATGGGACCTACATAGAGCAACAAGACCCCACATTTAACAAAAATTAAATAACAATGAGAACATGGGACCTTCATAGAATAATAAGACCCCTACAATTAACAAAATTAATAACAATGACAAAATTGTCATTTTCAAGAGCAAAAATCACCTTAACATAACCACAAAGATAAACTGTTAGAGGTGAAATGGGGCGACATCACGATAAACAGGTACAGATTATCGTACTAGCACTTAAAAGTGAATCCTTTAGATGTACTGATGTGTTTACTTACGGAATCTCTCTAAACTTCACTTCGTTGGTTTCATTTTCTGAAAACTGACCTGCGATAAGGAGAAAAATATGCGAATGAAAAGTCTATCCAAAATAAACCCACTGATAACAATGAAATGGGCGATTTGGGAATGCAGACGAAACACACCTACAGGGCTTTATTTGGAATAATGTATTAATTCTACGGACGGTATTTTTCACCATTGTATATATATAAAGCCTTATATACTTATAGTCACCTGGTCCACTGAGCATAGCCTTGATAGTACCAGATGTGAGTGCATGTTCTCTCTTCATAATAAACTCATGGCCGTCGCTGGCGATCAATTTGACGTACATCGCTTCTGGACCCTCCACGCCGCCCATATCCCTCGCTGCTCCTCCGTCCGCTACTCCGTCAGCCATGATGAAGAGATGGGGCCCTAAATCACTGAAGAAACACTGTACTTGACGATCACAAACCAAAGATGACTGGGTAATAAAATTTCTCACGTGTATGTCACATGGGAAGTTGTCATGGGAACAATGGAGTAGCCATTATCAAGATTTATCCTCTACCAAGAATATGACGTCTCTGTCACCAATTTCAATGCAAGTCAGTGTAGAAAGATGCTCCACTATTGACAGAAACCCATCACTTCAAAAACCTAAAACATTCAAGTCCCTTCGACCACTGGCCAGAAGTAAAAGTGAGCGCGTAATTTCATTCCGTATGCAAACTTACATTTATAATATGCAGGTTACGGCACCACGGCACAATCGACCAATGCATCAATTCCAAGTCGGTATCAGACGTACTTCTTTGCCACTACAGAGAGGAAAGGTTTCAATTCTCAGGCAGCCAGATTTTCAACGGACATTGATATCGTAAGTACATAACAATCAATCATACAAAATCAATCACTTTTTTGGGTTCAGAATGAGAACCCGGGTCCAGGAAAATATGAAGCTAACAGTAACACGTTTGAGACACAGAGTTCTTCATTCTCCAAAAAAGGAACAGGTGGATTTGCATCCAAAGTAAGTCCTAGAGTATTTTAAGCAATTAAACGCTATCTGTTTATTTTTTTGTTTTAGTCTTACAGATTCAGATCTGCCAGGAAGAAGATGCTTGGACCTGGTTCTTATGATCCTCGTCCAGTAGAGAATCGTGTTGATTTCAATAAAACTGGTGCCAGTAGCAATTTCAAGCTTCCCATAGCCGTGAAGCAAGCAGACAATGATGGACTCAATACTTCACCTGCCCCAAATACGTATAATTTATCTGGAGTTAACAATGGAAAAACTGCTGAGTCGGTTTTCAAATCAAAGTAAGGTTATTCCGAGTGGCTACATTGACAAATACACACTCTGATTTCTCTGCAGAACCAAACGAGAGATTGTACCCTCCACAGCTGTTGACAATCCGGGCCCTTGTCAGTACACAGTACAGGACAATGCCCTCCACCCCTCTTCATGTGCACACAAGTCAGTCTTCAACTCAAAGTCCAATAGAGATGCTCTCGGGAAAATCACGAAAGTAAGTGCCTCCTTCATGGTTTTCATTACATACTATGATCACCCTATAAGCAAATCTCACTGTAAATTTAATAGGCCTCAAAATCTCCCTCAGAATGTATTTTTTAAATTGTTAAGAGGCCTTTTTTATTGCATTAGTTTCCAAAGTTGCATGACCTAAGGTTTTATTTTTCCACAGGGTCCAGGTCCTGCTGACTATACGCCGGTTTTAAATGAAGTTGGTGACACCTCAAAGTCTGGTCCTCCCAAGCCACTCCCATACTATCGCCAGAAGCACTACCTGTGTATATCAGCCCCGGCCATGCCTCTCCCTCCACTTCCCCCTCTCCCTGGACCAGGACACTATGAGACTCAGAGCCACATACCTGGACCACATGGTAAGTATCTTGATCATACTAGAATGACTTGTCTAGTCAGCAGTGTCCTTATGTAAAAGTTTGCCTAAATTCTAGTACAGTATTCCTATAGTTAATTAAGCTTTAGCTACAATGTCATGCACATTGCATACATTATTTTACAAGTCATTATCTTCACCATGACAATTTAGCTTTACACTCTACTTTGAAGTTCATTTTCTCCCTATCTCTCCCTCCTACAGAGAAAAAGCTTGTGTCTGGGTCTGTGTTCAAGTCCACTACCAGTAGATGGATACCATTTGGTACAGACAGAATGGATCAGCCGGGACCAGGAACTTACAACCCAATGACTGTTAACAAACAATCGTACATGTACAATATCAACAAAAAATGGATTTAATTAATTTTTTTACAGTCATTATTTTCGTCATTATTTTCATCATCATGTGCACAAACTTTCATTTTTATTGTCTTTAAATAAGCATTACAGAAATAATACAGTGATACAATAATTTATGCGATAATAAAATTCTAGTCCAATGAGAACATTAACTTGTTACTAAACTGCATCCCTGGTGGTTTGGTAGTCTCTTTCCCAAACTCCATTCTTCCTTTCTCCCTGCTCTCAACATAGTCACTATCTGCTCGTACAAACATGGAACCATCAGCCTCCATCTTCACAAAACTACCACCATCCATTGGTTCAGCAGTTGCTGTTTCTGTACTGACTGTTGCAGCTGTTTCAGGTGCATCAGTCGAATTCGTACAGTCATTAAGTTTAGAGCTTTTAGCTAGCGTGATTTCAGTTTTGTGTTCGTTACTTTCTTGAGTATCTCCCTCCAAACTTTCTTTTGTTACAGAAGACAATTCAGTGGGGATAACTTCTGTTTGAGGTGGGTCTTGGATTTCGGAATTTTCAGCTCCCTTAGTATCGGGATTGTCCTCTGAATTACTCGCTTGAGTAGTTTCCTTGGAATGTTTTGCCGGGAAAGTTGCTTCAATAGAAATAGCTTGTGTTTTTTGGTCAACAATTTCAATATTCAAGTGAGAATCGCTTTGTGAGACAATCTTGACTTGTGCAGACTCAGATAAGCCACTCTTGTTAGCCTGTATCGATCAAAACACAAGTTTTATTATAATATACTGTACATAATTATGTACATCATTCATAAAACACTTACCCAAGGATCTGGGAAACTTTCCATCTCCTCAATAGCACTCTCCACATTGGACTCAGTCAGAAACAGCTTCTCCTGAAAGTTGATAAAATTAACATAATAATTTATATTACAGCTTCCTCGTATCAACATACGTATGAAAAGTATGTAGGCATTGGCTAAAACCACGATATTTTTACAGTACATCATTATCTATCAGACTAGGGCTCTTGTGCAGCTGATAATTAAATTATTACTATTACGGTGGTGCAATTCCAGCCCACCTTAGTTTGGCTGATGTTGAGTCCAGCTTCAAACTTGTCCCAGAGTCCTTTGCCATCTTTAGTGAGCAATACTACAACATTGTCATCAGACACATCCACCACACAGTCATCACTCTCCAACAAGCACTTCTCACTAAAACACACATAGAAGGAGTAGCTCTTGCCTGAGGCCCCTCTGTACGTCAGATGTGCCTGTAGGGAGTTTGAATTGAATATCGCCTCTAAACACACACGCATACACTGTTAGTAGAATTTATTATCTCAAATGTTGCATTAGGATTAGGGAGGTGAAACCACCTACATAATTATGGCCATTGGGGGTGGTACTACGCATTTCAAGTGGGATAAAGTGACCCTATAGGTGCCCTTCTTTAAATGCCCCTCCCCCCCACACACCAAGTACAATGGAATATAATTATTGTGGTAGTCAAAACAATCACAGGAACTCACAAAGCGTTGGTCAAAGTTGGCCACAAACGAGTTTTCCTTCACATTGGGGGTGTGCAGTACAAAGGTGACACTACACTCATCCTGCCGATAGCTAAAGGGAGGACAGGACCACTCCCCAGTGGATACCAAGTCTTCCAGCACAGAGGGGGCACTCGACTCTTGTCCATTCTCATGGGTATATTCGTCTGCATCAGTTGAGTTAGCACCTGAATGTAGCCCATTTTGATTTTGGATTTCAGGGTTGACATGTGACTCTTCTTCTCCATTCTGATCGGTCTCAGTCGGTTCCAGCTCATTGACGAGCTGTCTCTGTGGGATAGAGGGTCCTTCCACTGGTGGTGGTGGGAGGACATGAAGAGTGACTGTCAGAGCTTGCTTGGCTTTGTCAAATTTGGCTGTGCCTTTATCGCTGTCGACAGGATAACTGAGAGCAAGCTGGTGAGAAAACTAAGGAACAAAAACACATTTAGATTTGTAGGATATTCTGAATTTCACGATACAGAGTAGTTAAGACATAATAATCTAAGTCAGGCCTAGAAATGAGGCTAAATTTACACATCAGGATACATCAAGTTTGTAGGGGGGACTAGCACACTCCAGTGTCAACCTCTTCTCAAAGATATCCAAGTCCACAGCACTGGCAGACCCCACTCTAGGCAGCTCAACAGTTACCAGCATCCTCTCCGGTCTCTTGACTCGTGATGATTCCCTGTCATTGGTAAAGTCTTGCATTGTGAACTCTCCACTGTACACAATAGTATAGCGAGGCTCTGAGGGTGGTTTGAGCTTCTTCTCTTTGGAGGGAGGTTTAGCTTTATTGGCAACATCTTTGAGGGGAGGGTAGGGCACATTCAATGGTAGGCCACCCAGGTCCACAGTCTGAGGCCGATTTTTTACCTGTCGAGGAAAAAGTGAGAGATGAGAATTCCACAGTACACACTGGCCTATAACATAATTTCTTTCCAATTTCCTGGTGAATATGTAAGCAAGGGCTTACAAGTAAGTAGCAGCAGAAGCTTGGCTACTTCGAAACATACTATACAGTGTTGAGTTAAATTACCTCTTCTTTAGGTACTCTTAAAACAGATGAGGAGGCTATTCCTTTGTAGGACATTTTGAGATTTTTCATCCGTTTTCGATCCACTTTTATCTTGAAATTCTCCTCAATTCCTTCTAAGGCAGTATCCACAAGTAGCTGCTTGAAACGAGCACTCTGAAGAAAATAACAAAAACAAAACATATTACATAAAACGTAATGATGTTTACTACCAAACAAAGCTTATACATGTAAGATTTCTCAATTTTGACAACACTCTTACCTGTTGAGCTCTATTGTAAGTGTCCGGATGAAATATGGCATCAACAACTGTGCACTTGCTCTTTTCTGCAAAGAAAAAATAATGTCACACTCAAAGGCTCCATATTTATACGGGTGTGGGGGAGGGGTGAGACTAGCTAAATGCCGTGTAGAAAAGGTACAATTGTGCTACTAATTAATGGATTTATTCATAATAATTATGTTAAAATTATAACGCTAACAGCACCTTTGTCATGGTCGTCCCTGGGCGGTGTGAGAGAATACGGAATGTTCCAACTTTCCCCAATCTTTCCATTACTGCCCCTGATACGTTCAGCCACTGAAGGATCAACGGCATCGGACATGCACATGTTCACAAACAGCTTCTGTTCACCCTCAGGCAGAATGTACAACTTCAAGACGTATCCAGGCTGTTGTGGAGAGTACATACATACAGTGTGCAACCTGTCATAATGATCATCAGTGGGCAGACCAACAGTGGCTGTAGTTATAAAGAGGTGGCCTGCTAACACAGACACACGCTATGAATAATTTAGCCTGCCTGCGTTACAAAAAGTGACCTGATTTTAATAAACAATCATGTACATTATTATAAATGTATACCTATATAATGGTATAGATTTTGTTGGGCCAGGCTGAAAGAATACTATGTAACACTTGAAACAGAATGTCTATCTTACAGTTGGCTTGAGAAACTTCATATCCACTCCACGCATCTTCTCCAGCTCTATCAGCTCCTCCTCATATTTCTGTGAGGGGCGTAGAACAAGTGGCAAGGCCCTTTTAGTTTATAGTGTATATGCAATAGGAGACTTATCATAAAATGCACTCTATTACTTGTAATTATGTAGCCAGCTATGCAGCTAGCTACCCGTACCGTATACGATACACACACAACAGGGCATTATTACCCCTCACCTGCTTGTTCTCTGGGTCACTAATTTCTTTAGCGTAGTCGAAAAACAGTTTCCTAAATTCATCGTCTTTGAGTGCCTTGCTTATTTTATCCACCTCCTGCAAAGCATACAATATTAAAGGTTGCGTGCATACAACGTTGAAACACTCCACAACTATGCAAGTGCTAGATTTCTGATCTTTAGGACAGGTATATCCTACTTACCTCTGAAGTAACTTGGAACTTTTCTTCTGCCATGATGGTGTCTTCTCCCACATTTATTATAAAATTAACAACAGCTTGCACATGGTGGGTATCTAAGGATGACCAGCCAGCCCCGCCCCTATTCCAATCACGATGGACATGTAGGCGGGGCAGCTGACCAGCATAATAAAAATAGCCTATGAATCTACATACCTAGACTATACATGCTATATATATACTAGACTATTAGAGCTAGCTAGCTAGCTAGAGGACATCGACAACAACCCGTAAGTACCTGCAGCTACCTCTGGTGGAAGTGACAAAATGGCAGTTATATCCATTCATTCCTCAAGGCTCGTTTTATCTCAAGCTCTCAGAAATGCTGGAATCAGTGGAGAATTGACATGCAAACAAAAGCATCAAGTCTCACAAAATGCAAAAACTCTTCTGAACAATATACCGAATGATGACCGAAAAGATTGCGATAATCAGAGAAATGGTCCGTTGTTGAATATAACTCACCAGTACACATACCACACTCGACAGTTTTATCCCATGACATCACCCGGACCCATAGTCCTACAAGTGCAGCAGAGGGGAAGAAGATCTCTGCACACTGGTACCTGTAGCCTGGCTGCTGTGAGTAAACCGTTGCTCTCGTCGCGAAGGGGAAAGCTATCTAATCTAGAAGACGCTAAGCAGTATGTGGCCTCTTTGACTGTGGTGCAGAAAAGCACACTAGAGAAAGCTCTTGAGGAAACGAGGGTCGATGTTGATATAACGGAAGATGCCATTCATTGTAGGTTGTTGTTTTATCACCCCCTTTCCTAGTTTTTTCAGTCTGATTTTATAATAACTTTACACTAGGCTGATGTGTCGTACACAAAACAACAGATGTGTAATTACACTACTCCCCATACACATACGCATACATTCCTCCCATACACATACACACACACACATTCCTCCCATACACATACGCATACATTCCTCCCATACACATACGCACACACACATTCCTCCCATACGCACACGCACAGATCACGGAGTAGCAGTACCCAATAGAAACCAGCTCAAATTATGTAAGTAAATAAGTTACTACCGCTACATGCAGATGAATATGTGACGATTGTACACATGACAGTCGGTTACAACAGATACATTTTACATACCCCATTACTTGCATGAAACTTTTAGCCTCATCAATACCTGGTATGACTCTCTTCTTTTAGTGTGCTATCAGAGTGCTCTGCCGTTCATTGGATTTGGTTTCCTAGACAACGTCATCATGATCACAGTGGTGAGTATAACTAAATAATAATAACTGCAACTTTTGTTGGGAAAACCATTTTACCTCATAGTATTAATCTTGATAGATTCACCATTCACTATACACTACTGGCCATGCTTTCACATTTTGTATTCCTGTTGAGAGTTATTATCAAGCAAGTTTTGTTACATGTGATATTTCCGTTCTCACTGAGTTTGTGTTTATATAGTTGTGTTGAAGTGATACAGTGAATCTTGCACCTGTAGGGTGAGTACCTAGACTGGACCCTGGGGCTGACACTAGGTATCTCCACAATGGCAGCTGCTGGCCTTGGAAACATGATCTCTGATCTGGCAGGGCTCGGCTTGGCAGACCAGGTGACTACAATTAATGTTACTTACTTACTTGAGTTGGTACTAGCAAATGTTTCGTTTTGTTTCAGGTGGAAGCCGCTTGCTTACGACTGGGTATTCCAAATCCTAAACTCTCATCTACTCAACTCAAGCACAAGTCATCGAGATGGTCCATTTTACTGGTGAGTACACTAACTGTTGTCTTGTGTGATCTTCATATTGCGTATCGTTGTCCTGTTGAACGAGAGTTGTGATGGTAGGTATAAAGGCCCCTTCAAATAATGATGTGACTAGTGATGCGATTACAAGTCTAAGCTTGTTTTGAGTTGAGGTTTCTCTCTAGCCATAATTCTACAAGTAGACTCTCGTTAATCTAGTCACTCTTGGGACAGTGCAGCTTGGCCGCAATATATAGCGAGGTGGCTGTATTTCAGAGAGCCGGAATAGCGAGAGTCTACTGTATATACATTTGCATTGTACACAAGCAAATATTCACATGCTTGATGGTTATTCTGTTCCTTCAGGGGCGCTGTGTTGGCATTGCCATTGGCTGCACCATAGGCATGGCTCCCCTGTACTGGATTGATAACCCGCACAAAAACAAAGATCACGAACACAGTGACGAATAACTCTTTACACACAATATATCATAAATATTTTGTACACAATCAACAAAAAATGTGGCTGTTCTATTATTAGTTTTGTCTATTGACGTTCTGTGCTGCTATGCAAGTTTTGCACTAGTTTCATTTTGTTGAAAACTGCTTCAAATGCTTGAGCCAAAGTCAGACAAATGTCCTTGGCTTGACTCTGCATGGGGGTACAATACAACAAGTCAATCACCATTTCACTGCCTATAACTTGAGTAAAGTTCAAAAAGCTGGGTTCTACAACTAACATAATAATTATGTGTACTGACAAATTGAGGTATTGCAGATCTTACAAAAGTATACATTTAAAGAGTTTCTCTTTACCTCTTCAACACACTCGTAGATGAACAGATCCTGAGGGTCTCCAGTCGCTCTCTCTGGATTGCTCTGTCTTAGTACGACCATGTGCTTCCCGTACGTGTCCTCGTAATAAGTGATGTTGGAAATCCAGTGAAGAGGATGTCGCTGATAAACTCTCTGCTTCTTGATGTCTGTCACCTTTATGCCGTACTTGGAGAGAGAGAGGGCTCTCTGGTTCTCCTCACTCGTTACCCACGGAAGTATGCCTTGTTTCTGAGGGGGGGGGGGGGATGGATTGCTTTAAGACTTAACTCTGTAAGGTGCATGTGTATTATGAGATTTAACTGTACAAAACATAATTATACGTTACAGTTGTTGTTCAATGGAATGGGCAACAGCAAATAGTACAGTCAGATATGTAATCATTAGGTTTTAAGGAGCCAAGCAGTAACGATTTTTTGGTATAGAGTAGTACATTGTATTGGGGTAGGGTACGTTGGGGTTGTGAGTGCATCATACCTGAGCTGTATCGATTGCTGCTAATGTTTTGATCTGGTTGTCAGAGGAGGTGTCTTGTGGAGAATCTCGCATGTGCCCCAGATACTTCACAATGAACAGGGAGCTCTGTGCGTAGCTGAACAGGTCCGGATTACCTACAGCAACTGTTGGAGTGAAATAAAGAAAGTCACTATTTAGTAAATCTATACAAGCAGGAGTAGATTATTGTACAATATACATAGAACACAACTCAATTCCACGGAAAAGGGCCAGCATGCACCTATACGTGTATATTCATGCAGTATTATTTATACTGTGCATAGCGGTATAAACAACCTAAAGGTAAGGAGTAGTCAGCACAGGCCCAAATGACCATCTATTTTTCGTATAAATCAGGAGTATATAAAAAGCATTAGCCATGCACCTGAGTTTTTGCTGCTATTGAAATCCTGTTCAGCTGCCCCTCTATTCTTTGCGATCTCCGAGTAGTCTAATTCTTGATCGTTTTCCCAAGTCCTTGGCTCTCTTGACTCCTCAGCTGCCCAGAACTCAGCCATGCGCTGCTGCTCATCTTGTGAGGGAGTGGGAAGGTTGGGAACTGGACTGTCCATCTCATCAGGCATAGGCTGTGAAAATAGTTGAATACTTGGGATGAACATCATAATTACGATTTAACAAGTATTTTTGACTTATCAATCAACACTATAATTATACCATGATTTGCCTGAGCGTATACGTGTGTTGAGCTGTCTTTTTTTAAATATGTCAACCACACATGAGTACATACTAACATGTAGTGCTATGTAGCTAAGTGGCGGCCTATGTCTATTTTGCAGGTGTCACATTTTCACATCACCAATTGGCTATTAGATCTATAGCAAGATCTACTCACCTCATTAGGTAGCCAGACCTGAGGCAGTGATGCACCTGAGGAAGCCTGCTCCTCGGGAGACGATGCCTGCTTGCCTTTGCTACCTTTCTTAGGCATTTTAGTTCAAGAGCTCACTACAAGACTAACCAGCCACGCCCCTGTTTTTGCTGCAAGTTGCTATGATTACATAATACCTCTAGCTTCTCCAAAGTATCAAGAAAACCAGCAGCAAGCGAGCAGCAGCTATAAACTATGAATGAGAAGAGCAAGAAAGTCAGGGCAAAGGTAAAGAGTGTGTGCTATTAAACAAAAAACATGCAACCCCTTCACAAACATGCAATCTAGCTCTCTGCACACAAAAATGGGTGGGGCTGGTTGAACCAAATGTGTGTTTGTTGTTTGTTTACACAGCCTGTAAACAGACCCAAGTCCCGCTATGAGCCTGGGACTAGGATGTCTGTCCTCCTCTCCAACCCAGACTACCTTCTGGAGGGCTATGCAGAGAAGAGATGTCAGGTAGATCTATTTGTTCTCAAGTTATGCTATTTTTGCTTTATGCCTGGGGCGTACATTGAAGGCCATTGCAGTATAAAGACAGACCTCTGACCAAAATTGTTCCATAACAATTCCCTTCTTACATGCAGTACATTGGAGTGCTTGAAGATATTCCCACGTCAACTGATATGTCCAACAGAGGGTTCTTGTTAGCGGATCTTGATGAAAAGAGGGTGGGTCTGCATAACATAAATGTACTCAGCCACACTCAAAATCACACCCCTCTCAGAATCTCGGACAGTTGCCATGGGTACTGGGGAGAGACAATGATGTATCTATACGACTATCAGCGTACAACATAAAAATCACCAAAGAGGATCGAACTGGGGTATGTGGGGTAATACTTTATAGGCAATACTTGCCATCTGAAAGAGCTCTTTCTATAAGCTTTCCACCTATACACCAATGCAAATACAGTTAGAGGCTGCATGGCATAATTATAAACAGAGGGCGCATAATCAGACTGAATAAAACATTTGTAGCCTATAAAATAATTATGGCCTGCATCTATATCAAGAGTATTGTACCAGGAGGAGCAGCAGCCCTTGTGAGTGTGTGTGTGTGTGTGTAGTGGGTGGGAGGAATAGCAGCCCTCGTGCTAGCTAGGGACAACAATGCTTACATATGTTACAATTCTTGCAGACGCTTCTTCATCGTATTCCAATCCACGAGGTGGCGTCCATCAGCTACGTGAATGATGATGATGAGCACCTGGTGTTCCTCAAGGCTGGTGATGCCTCTCGACTGTGCTGTCCCTGTTATGTACTCTGCTGTGACAAAAGGGTGAGCTCATTGAATATGCAGTGAAGCCTCAGAAATAGCTGTAAAATAAAATAAATTGAGGCGTTCAATTAGCAAAATAAATCAGGTCGGGTATAGACAATTCAATTTCGAAGCACGTAGATCTTAATTATCGTACATGTATTACTAGAATATTTTGCTGGTGAAAACCTTTGCGAATGAGCCAAATCAGCAGAAAATTTGACCCTTTGCGATGTAACTATTGCGTTCTGGCAAGGATCGTGTGTATTTACTAGTACTAATTTAGGTTTTGCGGATTTTATTGTTGCAAATTGATCAACCACCGCAAAGTTCGCATATGTTTGATGCTCGCAAAACATTCTAGTAATACAGGTACCAAAAAAAGTACATTTCTCAATGCTACTCCCACACGCTACACAGGGAGATGCTGAGGAGATGTGCACCATTCTCCAGGAGGCATTTCAGCTGGTCTACACGGAGGCCACCATGGAGCACTTTAGCGAGTCCATCAACATGGGAGAAAAGGGGCGTGGCTCTATACTCGTACCTGCCCCCCTCTCACCCATCAGGAAGCAGCAAATAATGCAGAGTAAGTGTGTACACGGGGAAACCTGCTATATATTGTAACACTCATATAGGGCCCATTATAATAATTATCCCCTAAAGTCTTTCACATGCACTAACCCCCCCCCCCCCCGAACCATAACTATTGTTCATAATAATTATTATAGTAACCCTGTACATTGTATACAATACTGAAACTCGCCAATTTTAATTTGTTCCACAAGCTATCTCTCGTACCTAGTTACCTATAGTACACTTAACAACATGCAGGCGAGAGTGGGGGAGAGTATGTGTCAGCAGAGCAACTTGTGCAAGAGTACATGGAGAGAGTGAGTTCATTATAATCATAGGGTAATTTCTCGAGGTTTGACACATCATGTAATTCATGTTACTCACTAGAAGTAATTCAGAAACTTATCCCTTACAGGAAATTGCATTGTACAATAGCAACAAAAAAAACAAACCAGCGTACATGTATAATTATATGTACAATGACATGCTAATCGGTTCGTTGAAGTTATTTTGTCCTATTAGGCTCCATTGACTTTTATTCCTTTAGTCATTGTCCAGTTATCTGTATATACGGAACAAATGAAAACAATTTGTAATGTTTTGACAACTATAATCATCTTTCACACATGCAGCTACACAAGCTACTAGACTTCAAAGAACTGGGGGAATTTGCCAACCTACTCAAGCGTTATCGAGACAACTTACCAGTGGGAGAGTTTCTGCCCAAACTACGCAATCTTTATGGAGACAAGAGGAAGTTTCTCATTCCAGGTACACACATGTCCCTAAGCGTGATTAATTGATAAATAGGATAAACATGTGATAGGAAATGAGCCCACCAGTGAGTGAATACTGAAACTAACTTTGTTGCACTTCCTCTATATACTACAGGGCTAACAAATTACTTGTCTGTTCACACAAACACTGTTTAAACTTACTTCGTGAATGAGTTCACCACACACATACAATGTCATGCTGTTTATAATTATATATAGGGATGAATCCGTTTATACCTGAGGAAGACAAAGAGGCATTCGAGAGTTATCTATGGGACAATGATTTGGAACCAGTAGCCACGGAGACGAGGCCCATTACACAGCCAACAGCAGCTGCTGCCTCGAAACAGAGTGGAGGCAACAAACGAGGAAGTGGTCGCCGGGGACACGTTGCCGACATTGACAAGTTTTTACACGATATAGACTCTCAAATGGACAAAGTACTCGAGGGTACTACTAACTTTTAGCCTTCTTAAAACTTGCACTCTTTAGACATTGTGTTTATTTACTATATACAAATTAATATTTATTTGCAAAACGAATGAAACTGAAATGGTATCGTATATACAAACTATTATGCACTATTAACGGACAACAAGTGTCGTTTCTGTTTTTAATTAAGTTATTTGTGTCTTGTGAGAGCTACACAAACACATTATAGGGATAAATAACTTTCAAGAGTGGCGAATAACATACAAAGTTTCAATAGACATTACTAGAATAGTAGACATTTTTTGGGGGGCTTTTTTGAGTTTGTTCACAGTAAGACACAGCTAGAGTCTTGACAGGGTTTTACTTTTCTTGGTTTCATTTTGTCTGCATTGTTGTGTTTGTGTTTCCTGTGAACATTGTTTGGCAGAGAGAGTGAGAGAGATAGTTGCTATTAGAGAGAGTGAGAGAGATAGTTGCAATTATTGTTACTACCGATTTGTTTTGAGAGTCTTCAGTCACGTAAAATCAGAGGGTAGAGGGACCATTATTTTACACGACATAATTATACGGAAACAGTACAGTACATCTTTTAGCTAATCGGCAATTAATTGATGTCTATAATTATTATTTTACTAATTATAATTATGCCTTTTGAGCGAACAAATTTCCAACATGGACTCTCTCCACTTGCCAACTGTCAAACAAGAGAGAAAGTCACTTTCAAGGTTTTAGCAATATGCAAGTATGCATTATTCGTTTGTTAATTTCCATGATTATTGCATCTGTTAAAAAATACGGTGGAGCATTACTATTCCTCAAGAGTGACCGAATCATTTAGTAGGGACAAACCCATGCATCCATTCAGTAGCGAAATACATGCCATAAATATTACATCACATGATTTACAGCTGCTCAGTAGTGTCCAGCGGAGGGGCCCTGAGAGTAAGGGTGGTGTCGAGCTCCCTCCCTGCGACTGCTAGGACGAGGGGACTTCCAGTCACTGCTAGAGCCTGTAGGGGGAAGGGAGGAGGGGGGAGTTTAAAATACATTTCCTACACCTCTGTGTGTTTTGAATTACAGTACCTCAACAGATACTGATACCGTAGCCTTTAACAAAAGACAATAGAAAAATGTTGCTAGTGGTTACAATTACAAGAGAGGAGCTGTTGCAGATTTTTGCAACACATGAATAACAGTGCTGAGAGCTGTGCTTCCTTATATGGAAAATGCGCTCCTACACTAAAGTAGCAAAACAGTCAAAATGTCCACATAAGGAATGTGTAACACTTGACGTTTTTTTTTTACTCGTGTGTTGCAAAGATTCTGCAACTGCAGTACAATAAGGCTAGTGGCTAGTAACAATAACAAATGCTGTAATCCTGATGTGTAAACTATGTAACTAGGTAGTTTCCTTTCTGTCAATCTCGCCAAATACCCGAGTGGTCATTCTGACCTGCCTATCTGATTTGTGCGAAACACTGTTGCATACATACATGTAATGAACAGTAACTATACAACCTAAGCGAACCAAACCTAACCCTAATAATGTCTGAGTGCATGGAGCCACACGCAAGAGTGAGGCTCACGAGTGGACTATGTACAACAGTTCATTGCTGTGTGGCCTTGTGAGGGGAATTCCCTGCTGAGCTAGTAAAACACTAACCAGCAGAGAGAAGCAGAACTAAGCATCTGCCTCAACCACCTCTAAGCCAATAAAAAAATAAGAGGCTCCTACGATATTCAATGCTGTGACAGATACAAGGCACTTTTGTTGCATTTTCAGCACTACAGTTAATCTCCCAACACGCACAAACATACATGTACAGTTTTACCAACAGCAAGAAATGCCATAAACCTAAAACATGATTTGGACAAACCAATTCGTAACATGCTCCACCCATACTTACCATGATGGTAGTCGACAGTTCCTAAACTATCTCGTCCTCCATACTGGCCACTTCTGGGTGGCGGCTTATCGGCAAAACTGTAGTAGGGATCAGGATCACCAGAGTAGCCATCAGAGGGGGCGCGCCCGAAGTCAGCACTCCGCCTCTCCTCTCTGTATGGTGGCCGCTCTCTGTTCTCACGTCCAAAATCATCTCCCGCAGGAAGCCGGCTGGGGGAAAACATAAATTAATCCAAACCCCCCAAAATAATATCGAGCACTCTAATCCAGTAAGCGACATACATCTTGCATTCTATGTACGTTTGACTAACAGATTTTAGCCCTAGGGAGTTTACAAGGCATGCACGGAAATTGACCAGTACCTTGCTTCTTCCCGGGGCTCTCTCCAACCACCACTATACAGAAAAAAAGACACACTTTGAACTTAGATAAGAGATAAGAACCCACAAGGTTGACAGAACACCCCCCTCCCCATAACGACTTGTACATAATTATGGAAAAATGGTCCATAAATATATCGAGTTATGCAAAGGACAAATGGACAATGTTGATACAAAAGGGAACTTCATAATTATACACTCTTGTTTAAGCATCCTGTTGACTCACCCATCACTGTAAGGGTCGCCCATGGAGCGCCCCCCTCCAGACTGACCATGACCCCCTCGGCCACCACCCCGCCCACCAGCACGGGAAGAGTCAAACCTGGGCGCAACACAGGTGGTAATATAATCACCTAATTATAGCACACAAATAACAATTACCTAATAATTATTATTCACTTAATTGAAGACATGTGCATTAATTATCATGTGCTGTGATACTTGTACTGTTTGCAAACTCTACGCCCACACAGCAGGGCTTAAAAGTACAGTAGAGGCCAAATTACTGTTTTTCCCCATTTGCGTAGTACTCGTGCATTTTGTTTTGATTCTGTTGCACGCATACAGGGTTTTATCTAGTGGGGGAGGGAGCAGGGGTGAACCTTTCTCCCCTCCCCCCAAATATTTGTATAATAATGACATCATCACATCATCACATGAGTACTGTCTATGATGTGCAATATGTAACTAGATCTACTGTGCCCGTAATAGGGGGTAGCCAAACATTTGTGGCATGCCAAACCTTCTCTCTCCCCCCCCCCCCCCCACTCACTCTTACCCTGGCATATGTACTGTTTACAAACTCTGCCCACACAGCAGAACTTCAGGCCAATTAGTAACATACAGGATTACCGAACATCATGCAATAACCGTTAAAATTCCTAGCTGTTGACCAACAGGAAGAGCATACTAAGATTTCTACTCTCTCTCTTTCTAGGTACTTACGAAGGTCCCCCTCTCCTGGGACCACCCCGTCCCCTGCCCCGACCACCAGGTGAGGGCATGAGACTGCCTCTACCACGTCCACGATGGGTAGAGCCTGGCGTTGACATGCGCGGTGGCCCACCACCGGCATTCGAATAACCTTCAATTATACGTGGATCAAGGTAGCGGGCCAACAGTGTGTCCGGTTGACCAGGTACCTGTAGGAGCAAAAATCATAATACATAGCAAAGTTAGGGTCGCCAGTTTTGCACTGTGAATGTATAACTATTGGATGCTCAGAGACTTGAATATAGGTTCCCACTTAGTGTCTTGACTTTCAAGTCACCAGTCAAGGAAATGAGTTCACATCATATGCACCACATTACGTATGAGCTAGCATTTTAATACGGGCAAGTCGAAATAGGAAACCTTTTAAGTACATGATAAGTAACAAAATTAGTGGGCGAAAATTCGAGATTACAGCTGAGATTATTCTCACAGGTGGTATAAGCATTTTGTCGATCTCAGACACTCCAGCAGCTAGCTTCATGTTAGCAAAGGGAGGCATGGCCTCTATCTGTATGTGGAGGTCATCCTTGAGGTGCTCGTACATGGGCTCGTTTGAATTCCTTAGCTCCTCTTCTCTCTTCCGATCTTTGATGGACCCTCGACCCAGGATGCTTATTCGGGTGCGAGACTCTGTCTGTATAGCCTTTAAGGTCATGCCCTTAGGCCCCAGGAGGCGACCCACCATATTGTGCTGTGGAAAAAAGACATTGTAATTAATTTTTCAATTAACAACGATTTCCCAGAAGACATAGTTACTGAGGAAACCGAAAGTATGTATGTACATGGAATTAATATAATTACTACCAAAGACATTAATTATTATTGCAGAGTCACATTTACTTATCATGTGCAGGAGCAAAAGGGCAAACTCACTTCTTTTTGAAGCTCCATAGGTACATAGATGCGTTCCACCTGAGGACTATTACCATTTCGCATGTAATACCCTTTCCCCATGTTCTTTCCTGAACTCTTCACGTTGGTAATTTCTGCGTAAAAAATACACACAATAAAATTCAACTAGGCATCGATAGAAACAATAATGGTAGTAGTAATATTTCCAGCCATTTATATACCTTCATTCAATAGTCTGAGTGAGTGCGCAAAGTTTGGGCCCAGTGAACCTTTCTCTGCCATAAGCTCTTCTAGTGTGTTCCCGCTGCCACTGCCCGTTGAGGGTAGGGGTTGAGGAGGGGCCCTATGGTTGGGCTCTTGGGATTGAGAGTCGAACAAGCCGGGGATACCACCACCTGTAGCCATCTTGGATAAGTGATTCTTTGGCACCACGAGGTTGTGTGTGTGCATGCGCATTAGGCGCGGCTACCCTACCCGAGAAATTCCCCATTGACCACACCGCTCCCATAGATACAATCATACGATCTACACTGCTACTCCCCTCTCTTGTCACATTTGCACCAAGCTGCTAGGTATCTATCAATATCAATATATAGTGAGTGCCATATGCCATATTCATTGTAAATGTATGCACTTAAGTCACGTACTTAATATAATGACACATTGTTTTGTTGTCACCACACAACCATGTACATTGTTTTCCCTTCAGAGTCCCCAGCACGGTTAACGACTGTCATGCCTGTGAAAAACATATGCTGTATTGGGGCAGGGTATGTTGGTGGACCATCTTGTAGTGTGATTGCGTACAAATGTCCCGACATTCAAGTCACTGTTGTGGATCTGAGTCAACAACGTATCGATGCCTGGAATTCGAAAAATCTCCCGATTTACGAACCTGGACTTCTAGACATTGTCAAGGAGGTTCGCGGTCGAAATCTTCACTTCTCTACTGATGTTGAATCGGCGATTCTCAAGTCCGAGCTCATCTTTATATGTGTGAACACACCCACTAAGACCTTTGGTCAGGGGAAAGGAAAAGCCCCTGATTTGACGCACATTGAGTCCGCTGCCAGGAAGATTGCTGAAGTTGCTAAAGAGTCAAAAATCATTGTTGAAAAAAGTACAGTCCCAGTGAAATCTGCCGAGAGTATTGTTAAAATTATGAATCACCTTTGCCCTCAATTTGCAATGAGTGTTCTCTCAAATCCGGAATTCCTAGCCGAAGGAACAGCTGTGAAAGATCTGTTACATCCCGACCGTGTTCTGATTGGTGGAGATAAATCCGAGGCCGGCCACAGGGCGATTGCCGAGCTTAGTGCCGTATATGAACATTGGGTGCCCAAAGAGAAAGTCATTACAATGAATACCTGGTCGAGTGAGCTATCAAAATTGGCTGCCAATGCGTTCTTAGCCCAGAGGATATCTAGCATCAATGCAATCAGTGCTGTGTGTGAGGCAACTGGAGCTAATGTGGAGGAGGTGGCGAGTGCTGTCGGTCAGGACTCTCGAATTGGAAACAAGTTCTTGAAAGCCAGTGTCGGATTTGGAGGCTCGTGTTTTCAAAAGGATGTGCTCAATTTGGTATATCTCTGTGAAGTGCTTCATCTTCCCGAAGTGGCTGATTACTGGTACCAAGTCATAGCCATCAACGACTATCAGAGAAAGAGATTTGCCGGGAAAATTGTTGAGCGATTGTTTCAGACAGTGAGGGGGAAAAAGATTGTCATTTTGGGGTTCTCGTACAAGAAAAACACAGGTGACACTCGGGAGAGCTCAAGTATTCATATCTGTAAGCATCTGCTTGAAGAAAACGCTCAAATTGTAATATACGATCCGAAAGTCGAGCATGAGCAGATAAAGACGGATCTCACTGACCCCTCGATTCTACCCGACCCCACGAAATTTGAGAAATGTGTGTCGATCGCGAGTGAGCCGTATGCAGCGTTAGAAGGTGCTCATGCACTCGTGGTTTGCACCGAATGGGACGAGTTTGTTTCCCTCGACTACCAACGTATCTATGATGGTATGAACAAACCTGCTTTTGTTTTCGATGGAAGGCTGATTTTGGATCATGAGAAACTGGTCAAAATAGGATTTCAAGTTGAAGCAATAGGGAAAGTAGTAAACTAAGATATTATAAGCTAGTTAATACTTATATTAATCTTTCTATGTACATGTACATTATAGTTATTTAATATAGCTGACATAATTATGGTTTAATGAGTTGAGAATGATGGACTTTATAATGATAGACGTATATATATATATACACTTGTAATTACGACTGCAGTTATATAGTATATAGTTATACTACATGTATATATAAGTGGAAAATTCATTTTCAATTTGATACAATGTTTTAATGACAATTTGCATGATTGTACGTGTACATGACTTGGTGACTACAAATTAAAAAGTAACCGGTGGTTTGGCAGTTTAAATTAAAAATGATGGTGGTTTGGAGGTTTAAAAATGTTCAAGTAATGGTGGTTGTTGAAAATGTTATGGGTATAGTCTCAGTTGCAGCTGGTGGGATAGAAAAGTTTGAGGCACTCTTGCCTGAAGCCATCGAGATCTTTATCACATAGGCAATCAAACTTTTGGAATTGCTGCATAGAATAGAGAGGTAGCATGATAAATAATGAGTACATGCACTGAGACGTCTTTACTGCACCCACGCTACTATAGCAATGGTCAAGCTATGTAAATAGTTTTGTTGCTCTGTACATTCTTGCAGTGACTCTTATACATACACGCCTCAAATAGAATAGCAAGAACTTACTTTCTCCATAATAAGAACAAGAAGTGTGTCAAGGTATTCGCTCATAGCTTCATAATCGCCGGAGCTACTGATCAAGTCCCGGTAGAAGACAGCATCGCACATGATTTTAATATTCGCATCTTCTGCAGAGCAATTTTTCTGCAGAGAGGATAAGAAAATGATCAACGCAGCTACACATTGATTATTATACGTATGTATAATTATGACAATTCAATTTAAAGAAGAGAGAATTAGATTACTTACCGGCGCAGCATCCTGACATGTAGGTGCATCTGTAGGTATAGGTGTTGACGTAGATGCCTGTCTAGGTGCTCTAGGTATAGGTGTTGCTGATGCAAGCAGGTATGCCAGGCCCAAGATGACGGTGACATTGAGGATGAGGATTGTGTTGGAATTCATTTTCTTTTGGTAAGTAGTTTGAAGGATGAGATTTTGTTTTAGCTGTTGCTGAATTGTTGGCTTGCTGATGAGTTGATGGATTGAGCCTATAACGTCAGTGCTTATATACCAACTCTTAAACCTCATTAGTATAAGATGATTCATTTTAGCCGTTGAAGTAAATAATCGGCGGACTCTTTCCATTGCATAGCAACAATGAACATTCTAAGAAGCCTGAATGCAACAACAGACGGTAGATGGTTCCAGGTTGGCTGGTGAGTAGGTAGAACATGTTACCTGATGTCGTTAACTATGCACGACATGTATAATGGGGAAAATATGCATTTTACATTTACACATTGTATGCAGTAGAGGTCCAGCCCCTACACCAAGGTAAGCATAGCAAGCATTTCATTTCCACATGGTGAAAGGTAGCTATATAGGGATGTACTATAATTACTCATTTCCTAAACATTACCCATAACAATAACTTCCACTGGATGTTGAATGAAAATAAACAATGCATGTCACAACATTAACATGCAACGAGCCCCGTAGCGCTAGCGATCGATTAAAGATGTAAATCTTAACGAATTAGGAATTATCGTCTGAGTGGGTAGAAATAATGATTATGTCATGTGTAAACACATTTTGTTGGTATTATTACAGGGGTACGTTTAATATTGAAAACTTGGTATACCGAAAACTTACTTACTTGAAAGAGGCTAGCTAGTTGTCTGTACTGCACGGCTGTTCGCGAGACTACTGCACAGTGCAGTATACATCTTCATCATGTCATATTGATATCAGTCCGGTAAATCTACGGTTTTTTCTAGTTTAGCAGTGCAGTCTGGGTAAAGGTTGCAGCAGAATGATTTGCATTATAGAGTGAGGCACATGGTCCACAGAAGTCTCCCAGCACAGTACAGGAGGACTGATCAACCATGGCTAGCAAGTTGAGCCAGGTAGTTTACTACACTCTTAATACTCAGTCTAATAGGCCTGATTGGATTATGGTGACCTCTTTGTTCTTGCCTCCTCCTATATTTATCAGAGCATTGCTACCCATACCCGGTTGTGGTACTTGATAGACGCTCGTGGGCAAGTAGTCGGGAGGTTGGGCTCAATGGTCTCTCTACTATTGCAAGGCAAAACGAAGCCGATCTACCACCCAGCAGGTATTCATGTGAAAGCATGCTATCGAGCGCTGAGATTGTGTTTTGCTCCCCACAGTTGACATGGGTGATAATGTGGTTATTATCAATACAAGAGACATTGTGTACACTGGAAACAAGTGGAAAGATAAACTCTTCAGGCACCACACAGGGTAAGAAATCATACTTATTGACTTTATGTCGTTGACTTATCTACTGCCTCCAATCTTACACACACACACACACACACGCACACGCACACCTCCCTAATAAGTAGTAAGGTGTGTATGTTAGCCGATTTTTTCCTCTAGCTATCCAGGTGGGCTAAAAGAAGTGGCAGCTTGGAGGTTGCATGAGAAGGACGCAACACAAGCACTCAGGAAAGCAGTCAATGGAATGCTGCCAAAAAACAATCTTCGCAAAAAAAGAATGAGACGGCTACATCTTTTTCCTGACAGTGTAAGCATGTCAGGACTCTAGAATGTACAGTAAACACTCAACCACTGATTGTTTCCATTATTACAGGACCATCCATATGCCCTGAACATTTACAAGGTATTAGAAGGACCGTCAGCAGTTTACAAGAAACTGGATGAATATACAAAGGATGAAGTTCAGAACTTTCCCGAAATTGTTCGAGTTCCCCATTTATGATTCATCTACACTTATATGTATGTTAATTATTATGTATGTATTATGTATGTTAAATTTATGTACCGTAACCGCGTTTATGATGTTAAGTTCATGTACCATTCTGTATTGGTATTATATGTATGATGCAATGACTCTAATTTGTCACTCCTCATTGTTCTGGACTACTGTCTGCATGTCCTCAAGTATGTTGATTAGTTTGAGACGCTCAGCAGTGAGTTGCTCAATGTGTTGCTTGTCCTTGTCCTGCTTTGCTCTTAAAGCCTCCATTGAGTCCTTATATTCAGCCTCAAATAAGGCCCTGCATGTAAAGGGTAAATAGGTAACTTTTTTAATTAATATACAGGTTCTCACATTGTTGAGGTCCACGTTTTCTCTGTCACTCCTCCAAGTGCCTCTAGTACCGAGGGTTTATTGTGCTCAATGGTTGCTTCTTCAAGCTGCGTAGAGAGCTTGTCCAATTGTAGTTTGTTGGTAGCAACCAAGGCAGTGTGTTCATCCATCTCTCGCTCGTATTGAGCTAGTTGTAGATCTATAGCGTCATCACTCTGTATCAAATTTATAAGAGTAAGATTACATAATGAATTTCGTTTACTTGAGTTTGCCATGTTGTCCGGAACATTTCTGTTAGTGTTGTCATTTGACTTTCGTATGTGTCCCTGTAGTAATTGAATCATTGTATTGAGTTTATTGAGATCCATATTTCCACTCACATGTGATTTTGTCATTCTTCATTTTCTGTGCAATTTGTGAATTGAGCTGAGCAATTTCGTCTCTTCTTTCACAGTTCAGCTGTTTAAACCTATGGTATGGTAAGTATACGACTGTAATCAGCATATATAGATATGAAGTACAATCGAATCATGTATAAAACTAATTAACAAAAATGTAGTATACATTTTTTACATTTTTGCTTGTGCCTGAGTTTGGGCAACTTTGAGCTCAGCCACTTGAAGTGTCTCCTTCATTTTGTTTTGTTTCTCTGACGTTGCAATTAGCTTTCCATTAGTTACGCTTCAATTTGCTTTCGTTTAGCGTACTCTCCAGCCAGCACTCGTTCATTCTGGGCCTTTGCTGGGGGTAATATAATCAATGGTCAGTGTTTAAGAGTGTTTGCTACCTTTCTGTAATTCCCTCAAACTGCTCAGAATCACATCCACTTGGAAACCACCTTCCATCTTCTTTGCACAGTCTCTAAGTTACTTCTCACAAGACGCATGTCCGTTCTCTCCTTCTCCACGTGGTTCTTTCTAACCCAAGCAAGAAAACGGTTGTGTTAGGTTCACCGCTGTTCATAAGCTTTGAATACGTCGGCCTAACTTTTATAACAGCAAAATGGTAAGTTAGAGGGTCGCTGATTATCCTGCTTGCTCCTTTTTTGTTAAAAATTGACTCTAGGGCCCGTAGTTAAAGTTTGGTGTGTGTCTATTGAAAAATCCTATCTACAATTCAGTTTTTATATCACCCTCATATAGTCAAGGAAGGAGTACAGGAATAGTCTCAGGTCCACAAGATCAGGATCACTCTCACCAGCCGAAACGTCAAAAGTCTTGAGAAAGGTTCGTAGTTAGCTGGACTAGACTGTTTGTTTAGCGTTGAGAGAGAGAATAAAATTATGTAATAAAGCTATCCATACGCTACTATACTGTTAGTGTAGTACGTTCAAAGACTGGTTCATTTGTTAGTGTGTGACAACCTCATTCGTCGGGCCAAGGACTCTGACCTCAAAGTGAAGGCCTAATGTCCTGAAGATCACCACCAGGAAGACCCCCTGTGGTGAGGGCTCCAAGACTTGGGACAGGTTCGAGATGAAAATCTACAAGCGTGTCATTGATTTGCACAGTGCTGCCGAGACTGTGAAGCAAATCGTATCCTGAAATATTTATTTTAAGTATTAGTAGAAGTCTTAAGTATTGTTATCCCTTGTACTATTCTGTACAGAAACTGTCCACAATTAGGTGGTTTATTTACTCTTTCCTTAGTATGGGAGGTGATCACTGCCAAAACTAGTGTTCAAGCTGGCGCTGTGCTAATGCCTCTCGCCATGTTTTTGCTTTCGCTCAAAAGTATTAGAGTGTTATCTATAATGAATTTTATATTAAAGTTAGCTTATCTATATAAAGTCACTGAGAAGAAAAGACTTATTTACATGCATCTATTGTTGTTATTTATTGTATTATGTGGCTTACCAGGACCTCAAGAAAGAAGAAAATTGATTCTTCCAGGATCTGTAGTTCAGTGTATATAATATCTAAGAAGAAAAGACCTGTGTACATGCATATTGTTATCTATATTGTTATATGGTAGTGTTTTGTGGCTTACCAGGCCCTCAAGACAAAGATGATTCTGCCAGGATAATCTGGATCTGGATCTTGGATATCACACATGGGGAATGAGCACGCATGCGCATTACATCCACAGGAATAATTAAAGGGTGTGTCCAAAGAGATCAATTTCACAAATGGCTACTGCTAGCTAGCTGTTTTAACAGATATTTTCTGAGTATTGTAGCTAACAAAAAGCTAGCGCTTTAGTGCAAGGCTAACTCATATGTTGAATAGAAAGTTTGTGCGGACAGATGATGCTATGAAAGATTCTGAAGAGACTGCAACAGCCTTCAATGTGAGTCAAACTAGCCATAACTCGAGAAAGAAGCTTTAGTTTGCTAATCCACGAATCAAAATCCAAGAGAACGTGGCTAGAAGCCTATAGAAGCTGTTAGTTTTCGTCGCATTGCAACCGTTGAGCAGTTATAGCTGGAATACACACACACACACACAGACAGACAGACACACACACAGTCAGCTTTACCGTATCCCTCGTGCGGCTACGCCTCGAGGCATAATTAGCAGTAAAAAAATGATCCAGTTTTTTTACAGAGGTGTGTTTTAAAAAATGATGCTGTTTTTTACAAAGGGTTTTAAAAAAATGGTGCTGTTTTTTTACAGAGGTGTTTTAAAAAAATGATGCTGTTTTTTTACAGAGGGTTTTATGTTCCTTTTTGCAGAGGTGTAGATCTATTTTGTAGAGAGTTTGTTGTATTTCAGAGAGCAATGCAGAACCAGAGCAACAGCAGGCATGGCAATGGGCAGACACTAGCTGTACATCATAGATAGTAGAGGAATACCTCAGGCAGCAGGTAGTTGAAAGCACAAAGCTGCTGCTAAAGGCTTTTGACAGACTCGAGTGCAAGAGCAAGGGGGGTAGGTCAAGCTCAAGTGCCTTGGCGGTGCCATCTATGCCTACGTCGTCCTCTAGCTCTACGTCTGCTTCCCAAACCCAAAGTGCCTCAAAGTTGGAGATGAACAAACTCTTTAATTGGAGTAGTGGGAGCAATCCTGAGGTCGAGGGTGGTCCGCGAGACTATCTTTGTCTTCCATCTCTAGCTCTCTTAGCAAAGCCATGTGGGAGAATGTCCTTCTTTTTTGCCTCCACCATGTGCTTAAAAGTGGAGGCAAGAAAGAAGATCTCACTCAGTGGTCACAATTTTTTTTAATTAAAACCTCTGTAAAAAAATAGCACCATTTTTTAAAAATCCTCTGTAAAAAAAACAGCATCATTTTAAAACAGCACCATTTTTTTTAAATCCTCTGTAAAAAAACAGCATTTGGCCAGGTCGGAATTCCGACCTGACCAATCAGATCAAGGATTGATTCAAGGATTGATAAAATTAAAGGAAATAAAGAATGACAAAAAGTGTATGCGTTCTCTACAGTAGGACGCATTTATAGCTAGCGCTAGTAAGCCTAACTGTGGCTACTGTTATAGCCAGTCAAGGAGCTATAGTAAGTTGAGTTGACTGCACTAGTGCCGTGCAATCTTTTTCATGTTGTTTAGCAACGAGTCAAACAAAAATTCATAGCTGCTAGTCAAGCGTTCGCGGTTGACCTTTTGCATGCGTTGGACGTAATTGAATTCTTCTGGTTTTGACACTGACGTAATGACAATTAACATTCCATTGTGGAATGACCTCTAGACTAAAGTGGTCAGACTGACTCTCTCCCAGCAGGCTGATTCATGAGACTATATAATAATATTATTTATACTATACATGTAAGTGGAAAATTAATAAGCCATTTTCAATTTGTTACAATGTTATAATGACAATTTGCATGATTGTACGTGTACATGACTTGGTGACTACAAATTAAAAAGTAACCGGTGGTTAATTGGCAGTTTAAATTAAAAATGATGGTGGTTTGGAGGTTTAAAAAATGTTCAAGTAATGGTGGTTTTTGAAAATGTTATGGGTATAGTCTCAGTTGCAGCTGGTGGGATAGAAACGGTCGAGGCACTCTTGCCTGAAGCCATCGAGATCTTTGCCACATAGGCAATCAAACTTCTGGAAGTGCTGTATAGAATAGAGAGGTAGCATGATAAATAATGAGTACATGCACTGAGACGTCTTTACTGCACCAACGATACTATAACAATGCATGGTCAAGCTATATGTAAGTTAGTTTTGTTGCTCTGTACATTCTTGCAGTAAAAAATTTGACTCTTATACATACACGCCTCAAATAGAATAGCAAGAACTTACTTTCTCCATAATAAGAACAAGAAGTGTGTCGAGGTAGTTGCTCATAGCTTCATAAGCATCGGTGCTATTGATCAAGTCCTGGTAGAAGACAGCATCGCACATGATTTTAATATTCGCTTCTTTTGCAGAGCAATTTTTCTGCAGAGAGGATAAGAAAATGATCAACGCTGCTACACATTGATTATTATACGTATGTATAATTATGACAATTCAATTTAAAAGAGAAAATTAGATTGCTTACCGGCACATCCTGACATGCATCTGTAGGTATAGGTGTTGACGTAGATGCCTGTCTAGGTGCTCTAGGTATAGGTGTTGCTGATGCAAGCAGGTATGCCAGGCCCAAGATGACGGTGACATTGAGGATGAGGATTGTGTTGGAATTCATCTTCTTTTGGTAAGGATGAGATTTTGTTTTGGCTGTTGCTGAATTGTTGGCTTGCTGATGAGTTGATGGATTGAGCCTAACGTCAGTGCTTATATACCAACTCTTAAACCTCATTATTATATGATGATTCATTCTAGCCGTTGAAGTGAATAATCGGCAGACTCTTTCCATTTGCATAGCAACAATGAACATTCTAAGAAGCCCGAATGCAACAACAGATGGTAGATGGTTTCAGGTTGGCTGGTGAGTATAGGTGGAACAGTTACTATGCAAAACATGTATAATGGGGCATTTTACATTTACATTGTATGCAATAGAGGTACAGCCCCTACACCATGCAAGGTAAGCATTATAGCAAGCAACTTCCACTGGATTTTGTTAATGTATGAATACAATGCATGGTCACAGCAGAATGATTTGCATTATAGAGTGAGGCACATGGTTCACAGAAGTTTCCCAGCACAGTATAGTACAGGAGGACTGATCAACCATGGCTATATATAGACTCTTTCCATTTGCATAGCAACAATGAACATGAACTTCCACTGGATGTTGTTAATGTATGAATACAATGCATGGTCACAGCAGAATGATTTGCATTATAGAGTGAGGCACATGGTCCACAGAAGTTTCCCAGCACAGTATAGTACAGGAGGACTGATCAACCATGCATGGCTATATATAGACTCTTTCCATTTGCATAGCAACAATGAACATGAACTTCCACTGGATGTTGTTAATGTATGAATACAATGCATGGTCACAGCAGAATGATTTGCATTATAGAGTGAGGCACATGGTCCACAGAAGTTTCCCAGCACAGTATAGTACAGGAGGACTGATCAACCATGGCTATATATAGACTCTTTCCATTTGCATAGCAACAATGAACATTCTAAGAAGCCCGAATGCAACAACAGATGGTAGATGGTTCCAGGTTGGCTGTTAATGTATGAATACAATGCATGGTCACAGCAGAATGATTTGCATTATAGAGTGAGGCACATGGTCCACAGAAGTTTCCCAGCACAGTATAGTACAGGAGGACTGATCAACCATGGCTATATATAGCAAGTTGAGCCAGGTAGGTTACTACACTATTAATACTCAGTCTAATAGGCCTGATTGGATTAGGGTGACCTCTTTGCTCTTGCCTCCTCCTATATTTATCAGAGCATTGCTACCCATACCGGTTGTGGTACTTGATAGACGCTCGTGGGCAAGTAGTCGGGAGGTTGGGCTCAATGGTCTCTCTACTATTGCAAGGCAAAACGAAGCCGATCTACCACCCAGCAGGTATTCATGTGAAAGCATGCTATCGAGCGCTGAGATTGTGTTTTGCTCCCCACAGTTGACATGGGTGATAATGTGGTTATTATCGATACAAGAGACATTGTGTACACTGGAAACAAGTGGAAAGATAAACTCTTCAGGCACCACACAGGGTAAGAAATCATACTTATTGACTTTATGTCGTTGACTTATCTACTACCTCCAATCTTCCACACACACACACACACATGCACGCACACACACGCACACATGCACACACACACACACGCACAACGCACACAGGTACGTACACCTCCCTAATAAGTAGTAAGGTGTGTGTGTTAGTCGATTTTTTCCTCTAGCTATCCAGGTGGGCTAAAAGAAGTGGCAGCTTGGAGGTTGCATGAGAAGGACGCAACATGCAAGCACTCAAGAAAGCAGTCAATGGAATGCTGCCAAAAACAATCTTCGCAAAAAAAGAATGAGACAGCTACATCTTTTTCCTGACAGTGTAAGCACTCTAGAATGTACAGTAAACACTCACCCACTGATTGTTTCCATTATTACAGGACCGTCAGCAGTTTACAAGAAACTGGATGAATATACAAAGGATGAAGTTCAGAACTTTCCTGAAATTGTTCGAGTTCCCCATTTATGATTCATCTACACTTATATGTATGTTAATTATTATGTATGTATTATGTATGTTAATTGTTGTTAAATTCATGTACCGTAACCGCGTTTATGATGTTAAGTTCATGTGGTATTGTATGATGCAATGACTCTAATTTGTCACTCCTCATTGTTCTGGACAACTGTCTGCATGTCCTCAAGTATGTTGATTAGTTTGAGACGCTCAGCAGTGAGTTGCTCAATGTGTTGCTTGTCCTTGTCCTGCTTTGCTCTTAAAGCCTCCATTGAGTCCTTATATTCAGCATCAAATAAGGCCCTGTATGTAAAGGGTAAATAGGTAACTTTTTTAATTAATATACAGGTTCTCACATTGTTGAGGTCCACGTTTTCTCTGTCACTCCTCCAAGTGCCTCTAGTATCGTGGGTTTATTGTGCTCAATGGTTGCTTCTTCAAGCTGCGTAGAGAGCTTGTCCAATTGTAGTTTGTTGGTAGCAACCAAGGCAGTGTGTTCATCCATCTCTCGCTCGTATTGAGCTAGTTGTAGATCTATAGCGTCATCACTCTGTATCAAATTTATAAGAGTAAGATTACATAATGAATTTCGTTTACTTGAGTTTGCCATGTTGTCCGGAACATTTCTGTTAGTGTTGTCATTTGACTTTCGTATGTGTCCCTATAGTAATTGAATCATTGTATTGAGTTTATTGAGATCCATATTTCCACTCACATGTGATTTTGTCATTCTTCATTTTTCTGTGCAATTTGTGAATTGAGCTGAGCAATTTTGTCTCTTCTTTCACAGTTCAGCTGTTCAAACCTATGGTATGGTAAGTACGACTGTAATCAGCATATATAGATATGAAGTACAATCGAATCATGTATTTAAAACTAATTAACAAAAATGTAGTATACATTTTTTACATTTTTGCTTGTGCCTGAGTTTGGGCAACTTTGAGCTCAGCCACTTGAAGTGTCTCCTTCATTTTGTTTTGTTTCTCTGACGTTGCAATTAGCTTTCCATTAGTTACGCTTCAATTTGCTTTCGTTTAGCGTACTCTCCAGCCAGCACTCGTTCATTCTGGGCCTTTGCTGGGGGTAATATAATCAATGGTCAGTGTTTAAGAGTGTTTGCTACCTTTCTGTAATTCCCTCAAACTGCTCAGAATCACATCCACTTGGAAACCACCTTCCATCTTCTTTGCACAGTCTCTAAGTTACTTCTCACAAGACGCATGTCCGTTCTCTCCTTCTCCACGTGGTTCTTTCTAACCCAAGCAAGAAAACGGTTGTGTTAGGTTCACCGCTGTTCATAAGCTTTGAATACGTCGGCCTAACTTTTATAACAGCAAAATGGTAAGTTAGAGGGTCGCTGATTATCCTGCTTGCTCCTTTTTCGTTAAAAATTGACTCTAGGGCCCGTAGTTAAAGTTTGGTATCTACAATTCAGTTTTTATATCACCCTCATATAGTCGTACAAGAAGGAAGGAGTACAGGAAGAGTCTCAGGTCCACAAGATCAGGATCACTCTCACCAGCCGAAACGTCAAAAGTCTTGAGAAAGGTTCGTAGTTAGCTGGACTAGACTGTTTGTTTACCGTTGAGAGAGAGAGAATAAAATTATGTAATAAAGCTGTCCATACGCTACTATACTGTTAGTGTAGTACGTTCAAAGACTGGTTCATTTGTTAGTGTGTGGCGACCTCATTCGTCGGGCCAAGGACTCTGACCTCAAAGTGAAGGCCTAAGGTCCTGAAGATCACCACCAGGAAGACCCCCTGTGGTGAGGGCTCCAAGACTTAGGACAGGTTCGAGATGAAAATCTACAAGCGTGTCATTGATTTGCACAGTGCTGCCGAGACTGTGAAGCAAATCGTATCCTGAAATATTTATTTTAAGTATTAGTAGAAGTCTTAAGTATTGTTATCCCTTGTACTATTCTGTACAGAAACTGTCCACAATTAGGTGGTTTATTTACTCTTTCCTTAGTATGGGAGGTGATCACCGCCAAAATTAGCAGTAAAAAAATGATGCTGTTTTTTTTATAGAGGTGTGTTTTAAAAAATGATGCTGTTTTTTACAAAGGGTTTCAAAAAAATTGTGCTGTTTTAAAATGATGCTGTTTTTTTTACAGAGGGTTTTAAAAAAAATTAATGGTGCTGTTTTTTTACAGAGGTGTGTTTTAAAAAATGATGCTGTTTTTTTACAGAAGATTTTATGTTCCTTTTTGCAGAGGTGTAGATCTATTTTGTAGAGAGTTTGTTGTATTTCAGAGAGCAATGCAGAACCAGAGCAACAGCAGGCATGGCAATGGGCAGACACTGTACATCATAGATAGTAGAGGAATACCTCAGGCAGCAGGTAGTTGAAAGCACAAAGCTGCTGCTAAAGGCTTTTGACAGACTCGAGTGCAAGAGCAAGGGGGAGGGTAGGTCAAGCTCAAGTTCCTTGGCGGTGCCATCTATGCCTACGTCGTCGACTAGCTCTAGCTCTACGTCTGCTTCCCAAACCCAAAGTGCCTCAAAGTTGGAGATGAACAAACTCTTTAATTGGAGTAGTGGGAGCAATCCTGAGGTCGAGGGTGTCTTTGTCTTCCATCTCTAGTTCTCTTAGCAAAACCATGTGGGAGAATGTCCTTCTTTTTTGCCTCCACCATGTGCTTAAAAGTGGAGGCAAGAAAGAAGATCTCACTCAGTGCCATGTACAGTGTCACAATTTTTTTTAATTAAAACCTCTGTAAAAAAACAGCACCATTTTTTTAAAACTCTCTGTAAAAAAACAGCATCATTTTTTAAAACACACCTCAGTAAAAAAACAGCACCATTTTTTAAAAACCCTCTGTAAAAAAACAGCATCATTTTAAAACAGCACCATTTTTTTTAAATCCTCTGTAAAAAAAACAGCATCTGGCCAGGTCGGAATTCCGACCTGACCAATTAGATCAAGGATTGATTCAAGGATTGATAAAATTAAAGGAAATAAAGAATGACAAAAAGTGTATGCGTAACCGTTCTCTACAGTAGGACGCATTTATAGCTAGTGCTAGTCAGCCTAACTGTGGCTACTGTTATAGCCAGTCAAGGAGCTATAGTAAGTTGAGTTGACTGCACTAGTGCCGTGCAATCTTTTTCATGTTGTTTAGCAACGAGTCAAGCAAAAATTCATAGCTGCTAGTCAAGCGTTCGCGGTTGACCTTTTGCATGCGTTGGACGTAATTGAATTCTTCTGGTTTTGACACTGACGTAATGACAATTAACATTCCATTGTGGAATGACCTCTAGACTAAAGTAGTCAGACTGACTCTCTCCCAGCAGGCTGATTCATGAGACTATATAATAATATTATTTATACTATACATGTAAGTGGAAAATTAATAAGCCATTTTCAATTTGTTACAATGTTATAATGACAATTTGCATGATTGTACGTGTACATGACTTGGTGACTACAAATTAAAAAGTAACCGGTGGTTAATTGGCAGTTTAAATTAAAAATGATGGTGGTTTGGAGGTTTAAAAAATGTTCAAGTAATGGTGGTTTTTGAAAATGTTATGGGTATAGTCTCAGTTGCAGCTGGTGGGATAGAAACGGTCGAGGCACTCTTGCCTGAAGCCATCGAGATCTTTGCCACATAGGCAATCAAACTTCTGGAAGTGCTGTATAGAATAGAGAGGTAGCATGATAAATAATGAGTACATGCACTGAGACGTCTTTACTGCACCAACGATACTATAACAATGCATGGTCAAGCTATATGTAAGTTAGTTTTGTTGCTCTGTACATTCTTGCAGTAAAAAATTTGACTCTTATACATACACGCCTCAAATAGAATAGCAAGAACTTACTTTCTCCATAATAAGAACAAGAAGTGTGTCGAGGTAGTTGCTCATAGCTTCATAAGCGTCGGTGCTATTGATCAAGTCCTGGTAGAAGACAGCATCGCACATGATTTTAATATTCGCTTCTTTTGCAGAGCAATTTTTCTGCAGAGAGGATAAGAAAATGATCAACGCTGCTACACATTGATTATTATACGTATGTATAATTATGACAATTCAATTTAAAAGAAAAAATTAGATTGCTTACCGGCACATCCTGACATGCATCTGTAGGTATAGGTGTTGACGTAGATGCCTGTCTAGGTGCTCTAGGTATAGGTGTTGCTGATGCAAGCAGGTATGCCAGGCCCAAGATGACGGTGACATTGAGGATGAGGATTGTGTTGGAATTCATCTTCTTTTGGTAAGGATGAGATTTTGTTTTGGCTGTTGCTGAATTGTTGGCTTGCTGATGAGTTGATGGATTGAGCCTAACGTCAGTGCTTATATACCAACTCTTAAACCTCATTATTATATGATGATTCATTCTAGTCGTTGAAGTGAATAATCGGCAGACTCTTTCCATTTGCATAGCAACAATGAACATTCTAAGAAGCCTGAATGCAACAACAGATGGTAGATGGTTCCAGGTTGGCTGGTGAGTATAGGTGGAACAGTTACTATGCAAGACATGTATAATGGGGCATTTTACATTTACATTGTATGCAATAGAGGTACAGCCCCTATACACCATGCAAGGTAAGCATTATAGCAAGCAACTTCCACTGGATGTTGTTAATGTATGAATACAATGCATGGTCACAGCAGAATGATTTGCATTATAGAGTGAGGCACATGGTCCACAGAAGTCTCCCAGCACAGTATAGTACAGGAGGACTGATCAACCATGGCTATATATAGCAAGTTGAGCCAGGTAGGTTACTACACTATTAATACTCAGTCTAATAGGCCTGATTGGATTAGGGTGACCTCTTTGCTCTTGCCTCCTCCTATATTTATCAGAGCATTGCTACCCATACCGGTTGTGGTACTTGATAGACGCTCATGGGCAAGTAGTCGGGAGGTTGGGCTCAATGGTCTCTCTACTATTGCAAGGCAAAACAAAGCCGATCTACCACCCAGCAGGTATTCATGTGAAAGCATGCTATCGAGCGCTGAGATTGTGTTTTGCTCCCCACAGTTGACATGGGTGATAATGTGGTTATTATCGATACAAGAGACATTGTGTACACTGGAAACAAGTGGAAAGATAAACTCTTCAGGCACCACACAGGGTAAGAAATCATACTTATTGACTTTATGTCGTTGACTTATCTACTACCTCCAATCTTCCACACACACACACACACATGCACGCACACACACGCACACATGCACACACACACACACGCACAACGCACACAGGTACGTACACCTCCCTAATAAGTAGTAAGGTGTGTGTGTTAGTCGATTTTTTCCTCTAGCTATCCAGGTGGGCTAAAAGAAGTGGCAGCTTGGAGGTTGCATGAGAAGGACGCAACATGCAAGCACTCAAGAAAGCAGTCAATGGAATGCTGCCAAAAACAATCTTCGCAAAAAAAGAATGAGACAGCTACATCTTTTTCCTGACAGTGTAAGCACTCTAGAATGTACAGTAAACACTCACCCACTGATTGTTTCCATTATTACAGGACCATCCATATGCCCTGAACATTTACAAGGACCGTCAGCAGTTTACAAGAAACTGGATGAATATACAAAGGATGAAGTTCAGAACTTTCCTGAAATTGTTCGAGTTCCCCATTTATGATTCATCTACACTTATATGTATGTTAATTATTATGTATGTATTATGTATGTTAATTGTTGTTAAATTCATGTACCGTAACCGCGTTTATGATGTTAAGTTCATGTGGTATTGTATGATGCAATGACTCTAATTTGTCACTCCTCATTGTTCTGGACTACTGTCTGCATGTCCTCAAGTATGTTGATTAGTTTGAGACGCTCAGCAGTGAGTTGCTCAATGTGTTGCTTGTCCTTGTCCTGCTTTGCTCTTAAAGCCTCCATTGAGTCCTTATATTCAGCATCAAATAAGGCCCTGTATGTAAAGGGATAAATAGGTAACTTATATACAGGTTCTCACATTATTGAGGTCCACGTTTTCTCTGTCACTCCTCCAAGTGCCTCTAGTGCCGTGGGTTTATTGTGCTCAATGGTTGCTTCTTCAAGCTGCGTAGAGAGCTTGTCCAATTGTAGTTTGTTGGTAGCAACCAAGGCAGTATGTTCATCCATCTCTCGCTCGTATTGAGCTTGTTGTAGATCTATAGCGTCATCACTCTGTATCAAATTTATAAGAGTAAGATTACATAATGAATTTCGTTTACTTGAGTTTGCCATGTTGTCCGGAACATTTCTGTTAGTGTTGTCATTTGAGTTTCGTATGTGTCCCTGTAGTAATTGAATCATTGTATTGAGTTTATTGAGATCCATATTTACACTCACATGTGATTTTGTCGTTCTTCATTTTTCTGTGCAATTTGTGAATTGAGCTGAGCAATTTTGTCTCTTCTTTCACAGTTCAGCTGTTCAAACCTATGGTATGGTAAGTACGACTGTAATCAGCATAATTATATAGATATGAAGTACAATCAAATCATGTATTTAAAACTAATTAACAAAAATGTAGTATACATTTTTTACATTTTTGCTTGTGCCTGAGTTTGGGCAACTTTGAGCTCAGCCACTTGAAGTGTCTCCTTCATCTTGTTTTGTTTCTCTGACGTTGCGATTAGCTTTCCATTAGTTACTTCCAATTGAGCTTCAATTTGCTTTCGTTTAGCGTACTCTCCAGCCAGCACTCGTTCATTCTGGGCCTTTGCTGGGGGTAATATAATCAATGGTCAATGTTTAAGAGTGTTTGCTACCTTTCTGTAATTCCCTCAAACTGCTCAGAATCACATCCACTTGGAAACCACCTTCCATCTTCTTTGCACAGTCCAGTGCACAGTCTCTAAGTTACTTCTCACAAGATCTACTGCGCATGTCCGTTCTCTCCTTCTCCACGTGGTTCTTTCTACCAAGCCAAGAAAACGGTTGTGTTAGGTTCACCGCTGTTCATAAGCTTTGAATACGTCGGCCTAACTTTTATAACAGCAAAATGGTAAGTTAGAGGGTAGCTGATTATCCTGCTCTCTCCTTTTTCGTTAAAAATTGACTCTAGGGGCCATAGTTAAAGTTTGGTGTGTGTCTATTGAAAAATCCTATCTACAGTTCAGTTTTATATCACCCTTATATAGTCGTACAAGAAGGAAGGAGTACAGGAAGAGTCTCAGGTCCACAAGATCAGGATCACTCTCACCAGCCGAAACGTCAAAAGTCTTGAGAAAGGTTCGTAGTTAGCTGGACTAGACTGTTTAGTTTAGCGTTGAGAGAGAGAATAAAATTATGTAATAAAGCTATCCATACGCTACTATACTGTTAGTGTAGTACGTTCAAAGACTGGTTCATTTGTTAGTGTGTGGCGACCTCATTCGTCGGGCCAAGGACTCTGAGCTCAAAGTGAAGGGCCCTGTGCGTATGCCCACTAAGGTCCTTAAGATCACCACCAGGAAGACCCCCTGTGGTGAGGGCTCCAAGACTTGGGACAGGTTCGAGATGAAAATCTACAAGCGTGTCATTGATTTGCACAGTGCTGCCGAGACTGTGAAGCAAATCGTATCCTGAAATATAGTATTAGTAGAAGTCTTAAGTATTGTTATCCCTTGTACTATTCTGTACAGAAACTGTCCACAATTAGGTGGTTTATTTACTCTTCCTTAGTGACTATCAAGGTCTATTATATAGGCTGTGTGTACTGTCAAGAGTACTTTGTACACTGTGTAGTTTCCTTGACCATAGGTTAGACATCCATCAGCATTGAGCCCGGTGTTGAAGTGGAGGTGACCATTGCAGACGCCTGATTGATTCAGCTCACTGGTGTGTTGAAAGAGAGACTGTTTCTTAATAATGCTTTATTCTTTGTACTGATGTTTTGATGTTGAAAAAAACATTCAAATGATCATAATCATGTTTTACAAGTGATACAATGCCAAGCAATAATATACATGTAGTCCAAAGTCAATAAGTGATAAGCTAGCTAACTTCTACTCCAAATTTGTCAAAGTTTCTCAGAATGATACCCAGCCTTAGTGATACATTGCCCATTGCTTCGGTCCTTAAATTCTGCCTGTCCTGAGTAGTGTATATGCTTGTTTCATCTTTAAGTTCAGGGTTTCCACCAAGAAAGAAACCTGTGCAGTGTATACAATTAATGTCTGTTATTGAGCCTCAATATTAAAGCACTTGCCAATAAACTGTTCTTTGAATGTCCCTATGGGTTTCCAAGTTACACACTCGAGGTTGTGAATTCCAGGTACTGTTGGAACATGGCAAAAGCCATATCCATCTGAAATGTTATATAAACATTCTCAGGGTCAATCCATGATAGCATAATTTATTCAGCTTACAAAGCTCTTGTCGTCCGAAGAAATCTTCGTGAAGGACTTGGAAATGTAGTTTTGGCCATCCTTGTAGACCTTTGCAGGCGAGGTGAATGTTGATAGGATGTGACCACTTAGCAAAGCTTCCATCCTGGACACCAAGAGCATTAGATACATAAGCTAAAATCAAGAGTGCATGACCTTACGTACTTGAGGGTGATCTACTTGTGTTTGTCCTTCTTGGAGACCTTCCAGCACTTTCCAAGCACTGCCCAGGGTTAGCCCCCACTTGCAGCTGAGACTTCCAGATGGAAATCCATTAGCTCCAACCAATTCTCCAATGATATGCACTTCAGCCATTCTTTCCCAGAGCTTGATGTTCATAAAAATGGGCGTGGCCTGTAACAACCCGGACATGGGGTGGATCTGGTCACGCCCCTTTACAGGCCTTAGAAAAAAGGGCGGAGATTCTAGTTGCAGCGAGCATGTGCAAGTTCTGCAGCCTTTAGGGGGGCGTAGCTCAACACAGCCAGTCTAGCTGAGTCCCGAGCATTGTAAACGTCAAGCTGCAAGAGATCTAACTCGTTATCTAATTATCGCCTATTTGTTCTAAAGGTGCTTTCTCATCAATTTGCAGCTCTCAAAGGTGAGCATTTTCGCACCTGTATAAGCATTCAGCCGACAAGACAACAGTAACAGAGCTGGAGCTGTATTCAGCCCGCAAGACAACAGTAAACTGAGCTGGAGCTGTATTTAGCTAGCAAGACAACAGTAAACTGAGCTGGAGCTGTATTCTGTGAGCTGATCTGCTACCCAGTGTGTCTTGATGAGTATGACTCACGGTTCAAATGGTGGTAAAGGAAGCGATGAAGCCCCCCCACCAAGACCCCCCTCACAGCAGAGCAGTGGTAGCTCTGGAGGGTCCAAGCTTAAGTGTATCGGGAGATACGTGTTCTCTGGGGTCACATTGGGGAAAGGAAACTTCGCAAGAGTTGAATCTGCTTTCCATACGATCATACAAGCAAAGGTCAGTTCATAATATCAATAACTGTTCGTCGTTTAGGTCTATATACGCAAAATATACTGTAGTAGTGTCCTTGGTATTAAATTTGTTCATCTTTCCGGTGTAGGTTGCAATAAAGATCATCGAGACTGACAAAATAAAAGAGGATTACGTTCGGAAGAATCTGCTTCGTGAAGCACAGCTAATGAGACGATTGCACCACCCAAACATCATCAGGCTCTATGAGACGATGAAGACGAGTAATCTGTACTGTCTTGTGACTGAGATAGCGGATGGAGGAGAACTTCTCTCGTACGTTCGCAACGATTTCAAGGAAAGACGACTCACTGAAGCTACCGCAAGGCCCTTCATTAGACAGCTTGTTTCGGCTCTCGATCATCTTCACAGCACGGGCATAGTTCATCGGTGAGTGAGTACATCAAAAACATAACTTTAGTTTGCAGAGTGTAGCACATCTTAGTTACTAATTAGTCTACTATAAACAGCATTCATGATGTAATGGTATGCAGGGTGTCTCAACCTGTGTGTGGCTAATAGGCCTCAGACCAGTGTAGCACTTTTTAAATAACTCTCCCACTCAATTCCTTTCTGTGGCTTTGAATTTGCTTACATGTACCGTATGATTACCATTTTTTCCAGCAAGTAGATTCTATGCATCCTTGTATAATGTCCAACATGTTGCATTTTGTTATTCAGGGATCTCAAGATGGAAAACATTTTACTCGACAAGAGGAAGAGAAACATCAAAATCGTTGGTAAGTCAAACATTTATCAAGTAAGCTTCCATTATTATAATTACTATTATGTCGTCCCCTTTAGATTTTGGTCTGAGCAACTCCACAAAGCCTGGCAGTCTTCTCCAGACACACTGTGGAAGTCCTGAGTACGCCGCACCTGAACTCTTCATTCCAGGACGAGAGTACGGCCCTGAGGTTGATGTCTGGAGCTTGTAAGTTATCACATAACACCAATTTGGTATGCTATGTACAACTTTGTTCATGTTCGTGCATTTGTACAAGATCTTGTAAATTTCACATAATTTATATAATTTTTATGCTATGTACATAACTTTGTTTTCGTGTTCATGTATGTTTGTACAAGATGCCTTCAGGCTTCTTTCATCAGTACAGACGTGCATGTAGTTGTTGCAGCAGAATTTTCTTCATATTATAATTATTATAATTATATATAATTATAGTGCTTGCAATTCTACTTGCGCAGGGGTGTCAATCTGTACGGCATGTTGGTGGGAAGGCTTCCGTTCCGATCTCCTCGTCAAGGCTCAAAGAGACGCCAGAAACTTCTCGAACAAATCACAGGAGGTATTAGTGAATTCCACGAGAAAGAAATGGCACACGTCTCAATTGGAGCAAAAGATTTGATAAATCGACTACTTCAGCCGGATTCTCGAAGACGAGCTCAGCTGCATGAGGTAATGCAACATCCTTGGGTCACAAAGAATGGTGAACATCCGCTCTTGCCCTACGAGGAATCACCTATCGATTCTGCAACCAAGGCTTATGTAAGTCGGTAACTATTCATCAATGTGTCATGTAGTGCACATGACTGCATTTATGTATACATGCAATCACATGTATCTGTGTGTGGGGTTTTCACAGCTGTATTCATAAGCTTGACGTGCGGTGGACTGGCAGTGAATGTTCTTAGCGTACCAAATCAGCATGGTACATATATTCATCAATACATATATATCCCATTTACTCGTGAATACAATAATGATCTCTCCTTTAAACTAGTTAACCTTTACACAGCAAGGGTCCGTGCAATGATTTTATTATGTCTCTCATATGCCACACACATACTAGCCTTAACTTGTGCATGGTCATCACCCATTATCAAGAAAATAATTGTCTTAGTAAATTAAAGTAGACGGTTATAACACTACACACACACACACACACACACACACACACACGCACAACGTATTCAGTTGATCGATCTAATGTCCTCTAACTTGGGAGTGAGTTCGTTTGATGTGAAAGATGCTGTAAAACGGGATCGCTGTGACTGGTTGGCAGCTATCTACAACCTCCTCATTGACCAACCAGAGGGTCGAAACCACATCCAGCAAGCAAACGAAGACCCTGAAAACCAACTGGTGGATGCACAGCACTATCAAGGATCTATGGAGCATTTCCGACTGAGTCAAGCCGGTATGTATACAAAGATGAAAGTTAGAGGCCCTTAGCTTTTACATGTGTGTTACCTGTATCTGGTTTATAGTATTGAGATGATTTTTCAACCATTATAGACTCACTGGATGCTTCTTCTGGGGTAACTGGTGCTGTGGTTAGTACCAAAGGTCAAGGACGAAGCTATCGACACTCACAAGCACTGGTATGTATGTAATAAGCCTACTATCTTGATTTGTTTGTGAATGTCCATTTTATTCGTGTTCCTAAACCGATGCTCTGCTGTTATTTCCATGCAGTCTCAAACCCACCCTCAATCTCAGCCTGAAAGCAGTGAGTACGTCTCTTCAACTCTCCCGCTGACCAAGCGAGAAAAGAAGCATCACCGATCCCAGGAAAGCCGCCAGCTTGGCCCTCCACGAGTGTTAAACCCTCTGCAACCCCCCGGCTTCAATAGACGAGCCTCTATTGCTAATCCTTACGACACACCCAATCATCAGACACCGTATCAGTCTAGTCGTGATCCCATACTCTCCCACTACTACCATCAACAGCCTTCTGAAAAGAGGCGCTCAAGTTCGAGAGGGAGGCGTCTCCCGTCCACTCCCGCTGAGGAGCCCTATCACAGAGCGTCACGAGAACCTCCTAGGTCTCACTCGAGAGCTGAATCGATGCCAGACCCTCTACCACTGCCCTGGAGACAGAATATTGCTACGATGTCACAACTGGCAAGATCCCCTCTACCAGAAACCACCACTCCACCACCGAAATCTAGCTCACCCCGGGATGAAACCAGACACAGCTCTCAAAATGAATCATCAGTTTCGCCACTTGGGCAACTAAAACCGAACAAAAAAAGTTTGAAACCAATTCGCCCCAAAAGTCATTCCCTGGGCAGCAAAAGTTTATCGCGTTCAGTTGATACGAATCTGCACCAGAGAATGCATGACGTGTCCCGTCAACACACCAGGTCTGTCATGTGGCCTCCGCAGACTCAACAAATCGGTCCCTTGCAAAAAATAAGCACCAATGGGAGGTCAAGTGTTGGGAACGGCTGGCAAAGTCCAAACGGTATTCACAGCAAGAAGGCTCTTCCTAAAGACATCCAAGGTCTAATGGAGGAGAAATCTACCACTCCACGTTCTGCGTACACCTCAATTCAAGACATACCCCAAGAATTGAACCAACTCGAGGAAAACGGATCGATTGTCAGTGTTGATATACAGCCCGAACTGTTCAAACCTCTTCACTATGAATTACATCATGATATGTCCAAGCACCAGCAGCACCCCCTAAACTTGCACATGAACTCTGGGGAGACGTTAAAAGTCGACCCGATATCCGGAGCCGAAGTCTCCCACTATCGCAGTCACACTCGCCAGCCGCACTCCAGGAGTACCTCCGCTAGGCTACCGTCTCCCGGTTACCAGGGGAAACGACTCGATATGGCTTCACCTTCTGGTTATGCGAGCGCAGAAATGATGTATCACCATCACCATAGCAATGGCGATATCTACCACAATGACCACGAACAGGTACAGTGTATATAAATTGCATTTGACAATATTCTAGTATAAAAAGTCCATATGTGGAAAATGATTGGACGGTAGATGGCAAGAGTACAAGGTGTATATATAAATAGATGCAATGGGTAACAGTATATAATATATAGTGTGAGTGTGTGTGTGTGGTGTGTGTGGTGTGTGTGGTGTGTGGTGTGTGTGTGGTGTGTGTGTGTGGTGTGTGTGGTGTGTGTGGTGTGTGTGGTGTGTGTGGTGTGTGTGGTGTACGTGTGTGTGGTGTGTGTGTGGTGTGTGTGTGTGAGGTGTGTGGTGTGTGTGAGGTGTGTGAGGTGTGTGGTGTGTGTGGTGTGTGTGTGTGTGGTGTGTATGTGGTGTGTGTGAGGTGTGTGAGGTGTGAGGTGTGTGTGAGGTGTGTGGTGTGTGTGTGTGTGTGTACAAATTATGACAAACTTGATTCAATAGGCTTAGTGGTTAGGGTACCAAAGTTTAACTGTTGTCATTTATAATAATTATTATCCCGTTTTTATTTCCTTCAGGCATTAAGGAATAGTGGTCAAAAGAGCAGTACTGGTGGGATTCTGGGAAAAGCATTCAAGTTCAAGAACTCCAAACAGAAGAGCGCCAGCACTACTCTTCACCCTAAAGCACTCTGACTTGCACTAACTAATTACTATAATAACATGTAGAGATATTTTTGCACTTTCCATTATGTTTTTTTGATCATACATTATACCTTTAATTATTTAATTTGTGTCTGTGTGTGTGGATGCATGCTGTTTTTATACCACCAGCCCTTGAGGTCTTTGTCAATCATAATAACTATGCTGTATGGTTGTTTCTCTAGAGATTGAAGATCAATCTCTGGTTTCTCTAGGAGCTCTGCAAAGCCTGGGTCACATGATGTTTGGGGGAGGGGCTGATACGGCCTTTCTCAGGCTTCCTGCAAAGTTGCACAGCACACAGTAAATATCTATGAGTACTTCAAGAAACCGTGTAACTCGTCATGCCTACTTGTGTGGCCTACTGCTTGCTGCTGGTCTTCCTTACACACTCCTGTATCCTGCCCTACAAGACAGCAGAGGCCCAAACTGACTACAGCCAGGTGATACCAGCCAACTTCCCTAGCCCTGCTGGAGGCAACTACACAGTCAAATATGTATCAGAAGATGGCGCAGATGACATAAATTGCCTAGAGAATCAACAATTCTCTCCTCCTGATAATTCAAACGTCATAATATACTGTCGAACACTTCGCTATGCTCTGTTTGGTAACCACGATTATCAAAACAACCAAAGCGTGGCTAACATCATTGTGCTAATGCAACCTGGACGATATCCTTTCGGGAATGTGTCAATTGTATTGGAAGATTTTACCAACCTCGTTATTTCTAAAGTGCCGAACTCAGTTGGAGAGGTGGTGTTGTATTGTCAGGAATATCTCGAGCATGACTACAACAATTTGTATATAACGTACTCCAGCTATGTTGCCGTTAATGATGTGGTGTTTGAGAAATGTGGTCCCTTGTCTCCAGGAATGGGCATACGTTCAGTGGAATGGCTGAATGTCTCTAACTGTATTGCTAGGTGAGCGCTGTGTGTGTGGGTGTGTGCGTGTGTGTGCGTGTAGTATTGCAAATCACTATCACACATTGTTTATATGTACGTAACTATGCAATCTCTATGTGTACTATCTACGTAGTACCTAAGGTACCTATTAACCATGCTATTAAAAATACTATTTTTCTTCCCCCAGGGATAATTATCACAGCGGGATCATAACGTACCAAAGTGTCAACATGACCTTTGAGAACTGCACATTTGAGAACAACAACAGTACAGCATCGTACAATATATCAGTTTATCTAAACCCTGGGGAAATTCGTTTCGCCGGTGCCCTGTCTATCAGCTGGCAAAATCTTAGCAATTCGGTCGGATTTGCCGAGATTACAAACTGCAAATTCATGAACAACACTGCGTGGATATCACGTCTAAACATGAACGATACTCGACCGAACCTGTACATCCCACAAGGTCACGGGGGTGCAATTACTACACACTTCGATAACACCACCAACCACATGATCAGAATTGACAACACTATTGTTCGTGACAACACAGCGAGATTCAACGGTGGAGGTGCTTTCTTCTCGTTTTACCAAAGGGCCAGTAACAATCAGATTATGATCACAAACTCTAGTTTCGAGGATAATGAGAGCATACTTGGAACTGGTGGAGCAGTCAGTATGAGCACTTTCTATAAAGCCAACAACAATCATCTGTTTATATCTGACACCCTCTTCTTGAACAACACTGCTTCTCTTGGAGGTGGCGGGTGTAGCGTCAACATTCAAGTAAGCTACGTAACCCCAGCCATATAATAATGTCTATAACTAGAGGCACATACGTAGGTCTGGCCTCACACACACATACCCACTACGTAATTTTTTTATTTCCTTTTAATGCCTGTACAGTAGTGCCTTTACATGTAGGTCATTTATGAGCTGTTTTAATTCGTTTTTACTGACCCAATACATGTTTGTGAGTTTCTATAATTAATACATTATTGTCTGAATACTTTCGTACATTTTGTGTATATAGGATCAGTTGATTGAGAAGACAGAGTTGCTTATATCCAATGTGGCTAATTTCGAAAACTGTACGTTTGAGAGCAACTCATCTCCCGAGGGTGGAAGTGCCGTGAGTCTTGTGTCCAATGCAAGAGTGGACCAGGCACTCAGTACAACCGACTTTATTAACTGGTGCGTCGTTATTAAGTATTATGTACATGTGTAACTATAAGCCTTTCAAGTGGATGAAATGCCTGCTAAATTGTAGAAGAGGTTGGTCTCTTTTGTTGAGATTTCCTCCTTTTATTGGAGAATTATGATAGTGGGAAATCAATGAGTCAGTAGCTCTATACTTACTTTGTTGTGGTACACTTTTTGTTGTTAGCCTCTGAAATGTATCTTTATTCTCTCTCTCTCTCTCTCTCTCTTTTGTTCAGTTCTTTCCTGAACAACGTAGCTCACGAAGAGGGGGCAGTCCTGAGTCTGCGATTCCCCATCAAATTCAACGGTAGAACAGTTTTCAAGAACAATATGGGAGGAGGTGTGGTAGTCCTCCAGTCCCGGATGGATGTGAGTGGGTGGGTGTGGTTTGAAGGGAACACGGCCGATCAGGGAGGAGCTCTGATGCTGAGAGAAGAGAGTGTTGTAAGTTATGTACACTCTTAGCCTTCATTAGCCTTATAAAACTGACCATAATTCATGAATTTTATTTGCTTCACCTCTACGCTCAGTTGTCCCATTTTGTGCCCTAACACTGAGTATGAACATTCTTACATTATAATGGTTGCAATGTGGACACTGTAATCCCTTGCCCCACACTAGATGCAAGTATTAAGAGACACCAACATGACCTTCATCAGGAACTCAGCTAGACGACAAGGAGGAGCTATTTCAGTCATATCGCCATCTGTCGGCCTGGACACGGACATTATCAGATTGTTCAACACGAGATGCTTCATTCAGTATGACGTTATTGACACACCCGACTCAATACAACCATCAGATTGGAATGTACGTAATCACACACCCTTAAAATGTACAGTCTACATGTGCGTGCCTTACATACAAAGATATTCAACTACAACCCCCCCGTTTTAATCAATGGTTTGGGGATTCTTTCAGCTGCCATAACCTGAATTCCGTGGATACAATTCAACGATTTTCTAAAAGCTTAGACAGTAAACAGAGACCTTTCAAATAGTGTTATCAAAGTTCATAGTCGAGAGATGCGCAGTCCCCAGAGTATGCATGTTATTGTGGGTACCATACTTTTATATAACCATGTCTGGTAATGTCAATTGAACAACGACTCGCTGGTCCCTGAGCTTTGTATGTTGGTTTCTAAAATATTACCACACGGCCTTTCCTCTGGCCTTAGTTATACCAGGAGCACATGAATAGGGAGAATAGCTCCTGGTTAGAGGCTGTACTAATATTTGCCATGGGCTGTCTTCATTTGGTACGTTTCATAAATACATTTTTTTGCACAGACTATTATTACAATACTGTTGGCTGTGTTGCAGGCCACCTTCAGGTTCATTGACAACAGAGCTGAAATCAACGGTGCTGCTATACATGCCACGGATATCGCCAGATGCACCTACACCCCCTCACTGAACACCACGGATACAGTCACAGTTACTGAGAGATCCATCTTCTCACTCAATACAGTCTTCTATTTCAGGTAAGTGGGAACTGGCATAATTTGCACGAGGAGTATGTTGCAAGATTAAATGTTACAGTGTACATGTACAGGACTGGCGTGTATGTGCAAGCTAGGTGGTAGTACTTCTCATTCGTTGCCTTTCTATATATCAATGAACATTATAAGCAAGTATGGCAGGAGTACATTGGATTGGTGCCCTTGGAAGGACATACTGTAATAACAGGATGCCTGTGTTAGCTTTTGTGTTGAAACATGTGCTATGGAGATTTTGTGTGCTATTGATCTTGTTACACTCTAGTATTAGTGTGTCTTGCTAGAGTATGGCCACAAAGCTAGACTGTGTTGAGGTTGTTCTACATAATCTGACTCATCATGTGTTTTGTGTCTCCAGTGGTAACGAGGTGACTGACAACACGACAGTCAGGGCCAACATGTCAGTAGCCTCATCACCCTCCAACCTGCTCTTAAGCCCACAGGTGAGCAACATTATTTGTGAGTTAGTAAACATAACTAGGGCTCAAATAAACAATAACTTGTGTGTTGTATTTGCCCTGAAGTAAGCAATCATTCGTTTATTTGCCCTGAAGTAACAGTTACTGTAGCTTGGTTGTGTATTTGTCCTGAGGTAAGCGATTACTGTGTGTATTTGACTAGCAGTACCAACTTTCAATGTTGTAGTTGTGCAAAACAGTTAATAATTAGAAGTCACTAGCAGTCACTAGCAGTCGATCTTGTTCGTATTGTTGCACCATATCAGCCTTGAGTACAAACATGTAGATGTTGACACCATCCTGACACTTCCCCCCCCCCCGTGTGTGTGTGTGTGTGTGTGTGTAGGAGGTGACTGGTGCTCCGGGGGAGGTGATTGAGTTCAAAATAAGGGCAATTGATCAGAGTGGGAACTGGAGGAGGGCCGTCTGGAGTCTCAATGACAATGGAGTCACTACGGTACGTGTGTTAAACCAAAAGTTATAATTATGTCATACATTTGCCAAGCACCTGCTGGACTGTACGTACTCTAGATATTGTTATAATAATAATTATTGTTAAATTTTTCAATGTACATACGTATGCTTTATTCCAACTTGGCTTTGCATTTTTTATACCTCAATTAATATACAGTAATTTTGGTATGCATTGATCACAAAAATGAATTGCACTACGTCACACGCATGCAGGACCCAACTGAAGGCCAGGAGTTCTTCGTGCTCACTCCAGCTGGCAGCACACACAGATACACTGTACAGAGCAAGGACGGTTATTCTTATGAGAATTGCTCCAACAGCAAAACACTGCATCAGAACAAAATTGATTTCAGCCTCGTTCAAATTATTGCTGGAGACATCGTGAGTTAATTGCTCTTCCATTTCGGTGGCTATATTTCTTTGAGAGCCTGTAAAGTTTGAGTTCAGATTTCCCAAATTCATTTGTCTAAATCCATGAATTTTGGCAAAAACTACGGCTCCACTATATTGTGTGTTGTTTCTCGCTCCCCTCAGGCTAATATCAGCACCTCTATTGTGGGTGTGGCCTGTTGTCACCCTGGTTACGTGTTCAACGACAACAGATCCACGTGCGAGTATAACCGCGACAACAAAGTGATTCTGAGAGGAGACATTAACCATCGCTACCTGTACATAGAGGTACGTGCAGGTAGTAATTATTTGCTGTTATTCTGACTGTAATAATTGTATATACTGTGATTTCAATAATCTGTTGACACATGTTTTATATGAGGCATAGCTAATTGACAATTAAGCTTTATAGTACGGCATTAATTCACTTTAAGTGTGTTTTGTCCCCTCTCTCACTAGCTTGAGTATTAGTGTTGTGTAGTTTACCCCTCTCCTCTCCTCTCCTCTCCCCTCTCCCCTCTCCCTCTCCCTCGTATAGCCTGAGCACTATGCTTCAATGCGGAATGGGAAGCTGGTGTCGGCCGTCATCCCACCCACATTCCAGAACTGCTCTACTCAAGGAGCACTTCGTGGATGTCTGTACAAGTTTGACGGTGAAGATGACCAGTGTGACTACAATCGCTCAGGTGGGTCTCCTGTTAGGTCGGTAATATCTCTTTCTTCCCCACTGTCCCCCACCCTCTACCATTTCCTATAATTATAGGCACACATACTAGCCTTGTTGAACCTGGTTGCTTTAGAAGCCTTGTAATTTAGTGATTAAGTATGCATTTTGTGTAATTGTAGTGCATTTCTATGGCAACTGACATTGATGCTAGCTAGGTTGTGAGTATATGTTAATACGCACAAATAGTTTATTCACAACAATTTTCTATATTTGTAGGGTTCCTGTGTGGTAATTGCCCTGAGGGTCAAGGTCTGGACCTCACGCTCAGGTTCTGCAAAGAGTGCACTGTGAGAGACACCATCTGGGTGACAGTAATCGGTACAAAATCACCATATTGTTAATTGCATGTGGTCTAACTTAATTGTGTATTGTACGTGCAGTTATTCTCTGTATAATTGCCGCTGTTCTTGTGATTGTGTTCAACATTGGAGTGCCTAACGACCTCAAAGGATGCTTCTTCTTTGTTCAAGTAAGAAGAAGAAAGTGTTTGTTTACCTATACCAGATAAAGATGTGGGTGTATGGTGGATAATGGCAGTGCATGGTGGGTAATGGCAGTGCATGGTGGACAATGGCAGTGCATGGTGGACAATGGCAGTGCATGGTGGACAATGGCAGTGGTCTCTCTATTATGTATAAGTATACTGCCTGTCCTAACAGTTCTAACACTTCAATTTTTATTTGTACATTCAGGTCGTCGGTTTTGTATATCAGGGAAGCACTGATTGGGTAAGTCATTGTTATATTTACTCGAACTTAATCCATTGATGTCTCCCCCTCTCCCTCTCCCCTCCCCTCTCTTTCTCCAGGACTTCCATTTGTCTCGTCTACTGGCCAGTTTCTACCTGTTCCTGTGCCCCCTGCCCGCCCACAGTGCTTACGTTACTGCCTTCTATGGATTCATTCTCTCCATAATAGCAGGACTAACAATCATTGTATACGTCATATGGTGAGTGAATACCCTTAGGCAGTTTGTATATATTACATTTATACATAGTAAAAAGAGCAGTTCAGTTATTTTTATCTTTTATCGACAGTGCAAGGTTCATTGGTAGACTGGGACACCACTCGGCTCTGGAGGGGATATGGTTGCTATGCATCATCACTATCAAGTACGCAGCTGACACAGCGTATCTACTACTACGCTGCCAGAAAGTGACTGGAAAAGACGTACATGGAGAGTTTGTAAGGCCACCTCCATTAATGGATGGATAGTAAAATAGCCGTGCATGGAGAGTTTGTAAGGCCACCTCCATTAATGGATGGATAGTAGAATATATAGCCGTGCATATCAGCAATGCCTGATTATAGATATACATGTACCATATTTTTTTACTGGCATTAGATCATGTTAGCCATAAAATACTGCAATGTTAGGAACTACTAACATTGACTTAGGAAACTTGACATATGTGACAGGGCCTAGGAAAACAACCCTTATGGAGCAAACTAATAATGTTCAGTACACTACAAAGTAAAATATTTTTTGCTATTTTAGGATTTTGGTTTTCTTTCATAAGAAGTAACTTCAATATCTCCTCTAACTAAAAAAAAAATTTTTTATCCGAAAATTTTTTTGTATAGCCGTTACAAGGCAGCCATTGAATTTTTTCATGCTGTTCTTGTATGCGGATAGAACTTCGAACATTAGTTTCTCAAAACGGTAGGTCAATACTGTCCCCCTTTCACCCGAAAATATTTTGGGGTAGGAAGGTGCAAAGTGAGTGATATTGTAATCAATTTGAAGCTTAAGCACTGCTTTATTTAATTAAGCAATAAAATACAATTAATTAGTTTGCTCCATAAGGGTTGTTTTCCTAGGCCCTGTCACATATCATAATTATACCGTCTCATGTGGGCTGTACTTTCCACACCCCCTCACACACAAGAAGCTAGCTACATGTATACATGCATGTATAGTAACACTGTTTAAATTAAATTCACATCTTACCATTCCGTAGGTATACTTTTACGATGGGACCAAAGCATGTTTCACATTCGATGAGAACAGCCGTCATCTTGGCTTCGCCATCATGGCAATAGTCCTACTGCTTGCAGTCATTGCGGCCATAATAGCCATCCTCGTCATCAGCTATAGAAGGTTTAAAGTAAGTATATATATACATGCATGCATAGTTTACTTAGTATGCATGAGGAAAGGATCTGTTGTGGCTACATATATTTCTGTTAGAATTAAGTATGGCTATGTAATTATACTATATAATTTATGCACGTGTATACCCTCTCCCCATTAGCACACACAAGCCTTCACGGATATACTGACAAATGGTGTCAACGTGTCCTGTCGCTGGTGGAGTGCTTTTGACCTCTTAAGAAGGCTTTTGATAGTACTGGTCGCATTGGGCCTCAACTACATACAGCCAGACTTCAATCAGGTGGGTGGGTGTCTGCAGTATACCGTGTAGTATTGATTACGTATGTGTATTATGATCAAGAAAGCCACCTCTTTATTGCGTCCATTGCTAAATCAATTTGTTTAAGCGTGACCTCTATGAACAGCTAGTAAGTTACACTGTAGTTGTGCCCATACATTTCAGAATAATTATATGCATGCATATTATATATACTCCCGACTGACTGACCACAAGTCTGTTAGTATTCAGTGGTTTATAGTGTTCTGTGTATCGACCCTGTTTACCTCCTATAGTGAAGAGAAAAAAACCAACCAATTTGTTATATTTTCCACACACTACTTTTCCTCCACAGCTGGCACAGTTTGCGGTCGGTCTTGTCATCTTCTTCACATTTGCAATTTCCCAACCGTATAAAGAGAGAAGGTCAAACATCATTGAAGCACTCATTCTCCTCGACCTTCTTATACTGACGTCTCTCTTCCTCAACACAGCTGACCAGAGCCAGGACACGGTGAACGGGCTGGCCGCACTATTGCTCCTGTTGCCTTTCATCTACGGTGCTCTGTATATCGTGTTCAGCATTGTCAGTATTGTATGGTGAGTTGAATGATCCAGTGAATTGTGTTGTATAGATTGAAGGTTGTATATAGATCAAATAGGTTTTATAGAATTAATATCTAGTGTTGTGTTTTATGGTAAGTTGAAACATAATAATATTGTAAAGATTAGGTACTTAGTCTCATGAACTAAAAGAAGGGCGGCTGATTCATGAGACTATATATAGATTAGGATAGTCTTATCCTCAGTTTGTTTTTGACTAATAGAAAAGCCCCATGCAAGACCAAAATCAATGGTTGCTATAATCATTTTTTGATCAGTGGTGAATTAATGGTTGCCTAGTCTTGTAATCTTAAATCCTCAAACAATGGTATTATAAGTTTATATTAAGTTTTAAGTTTTTTCAACTCACTTAAGATTGCTATTTAATTTTTTTGTAGGAATAAATGTTCACCAACAAGCTTTATGAAGTTTTGTCAGCAAGTGAGTCACCTGATGGTGCGAGGCAAGTGGAGGGAGAAGGTGGAGGGAGGCATTAGTCACGACCTGGATCGGTTCATCAGTGTTAGAAAAACTAGCGATGGATCTGTCGTCGAGACTGAGCTGGTGAGGCTTGTGTGTGTGGTGTGTGTGTGGTGTGGGCGTGTGGTGTGGGTGTGTGTGGGTGCATTGTATAATATGGCACTAAATTGATACTTCGTACTGCTTTACTTATAAGGCTACTGTGAGCAAAATACTTAGTTTGTCAATCCTATAATTATTGTTCGATGTTTGTGGCTAATTAATGGCCAGTGCTGAGTGTGTGTTTTCCTTCATGCAGCACGACTCTGCTGAGTTCTCCTCTGATTACACAGAGCTCAGGGAAGAGCTATTGGAAACCTCTCCTTCATAAAACAATTATATAGGCAATTAACTTGTGTATGTTAAATTGTGTTTTATTGTGAGTGTATGTACATGATGACTGTCTACAAAATTAATTTCGCGATTCTTTTTATTCGTAATAAAATCCCAATTATTTGTTATAAAATAAAAAATTAACGTCAACAATGTTTGTAAAAAGTGCATAAAAAGTGCATAACAAAACACATTAAAACGACAGCTGTGCTAATTGTCAATTGTATTGTCAACTCGAGTTACACTAGTGGCTGCCTGTTCAACGAATTCATACTCATCTTCTACATCGTCGAAGCTCACAGTTGTCATAGTGACATTCTGGGGCTTCCCAGTAGATAAATTAGACCTTAGCGAAAAGGACGATTTGAATTTCTGCAGTCGACTTTGTTGGTTTGCTGCAGAGTTTCTTATACGCCTCTTGACACTCCGTCTTCGAGCTTTGCACCAGTTCCTGCATGGAAAGAGGTCATTGCTAGTTTTAATTTTGCATGGAGGTGGCTACACATACATATAGCTGTGTATATCATACAGCAAGAAGCTACATACATTGGTTTTTGAGGCACAATTATAAAAGCACAGCCATGTGCATTTTTGTAGATCGTAACAGTACATTACCATAATTATTCTAACTATAATTATACTGCCGATACATCACTGGCCCCTAATTTAACATACCCTAGTTGGTAAGCCATCTTGACGACGAAGACCACAGCCCCTATAGCCACTGGCAAGAAGAACAGAGGCCAGAGAGTGAAGTGATCCAGGTCCTTGCTTGCAATAATGACAGGTGTCGTGTTACCCAGAGCCAACAGAGCCACTAGCCAGAACAGTACAAATATCTCTGCAGCATTGGCCCACTTGTTCTTGTAGGGCAGGACCGTTATGAGCAGCACCAGATACACCAGGGAGAGAATGAGAGGCACAAACTGCAGGGAGGAGAATGGTGGAGGAGAATGATGGAGGAGAATGATAGAGAGAGAGTACCATCATTAGCACTGCATGCATGTGTATACTGCCATAGACATGCACGTGGTTTGCAGTATAATTATATGAGGCTTGCTATGTTGCTATGCTATAATACAAAAAATTGCTCTAATACTGTTATATAAAATGCTGGCTAATTGTAGTTAGTACGAATACCTATTATCAGCACTAACAATAAAGGTTAGGGCTCAGGCATTGTACACATGTAGTGGTTGTTATAGGGAACCAAGAGATAATAATAGTATTAGCTATCACAGCAGAGTATGTACGTAAGCAACATTGTATCAAGTGTCAGGGTTCAGTGGTACTTGTATATCACCACCACCATACACTATGAACAGACTCACAGTGAGACCAGGTATGACCAGCACCACGGTGATGAAGATGAGTCGAGACGTGAGCTCCACCACTGGCCACCATTTGCACTCGTCCTTGAACCCAGTCGTGATGGCTACTGACAGTTTCTCAACTCTCTCCAGAGATGAACCCTGTGATAGAGGGGGGAGAGGGGAGAGAGTGAGGGATTGTGGGATAGTGGGGAGCTATTACCCTGAAAACTGTCCTAGCCTGAGAGGTAAAGTTGTAATGGGTGATGGAAATTAAGCAAACAGTATAAATGTATTTATTTACTGTTCTTTTGATCTTTCGATGGTAGATGATGAGTGCAGTGAGAGGTATGAGTGCTATCAAGAAGAGCAGCATGGCCAGAGACACAATGGTGAGGAAGATGTGGGCTCCTTGGAAACATTGCACACTGCCATCGAAGAACCACGGCTGTACAATGGTACCAGCATTTATGAGTGTGCACATTATTATACTTCAAGGAGAATGCACAACAAGTGGCATTAGTTAAATGATAAATTGATAAAAAAATTAATAGGTTTCCAAAGACAAGGGACTAGCAAGGGGCTTGTTAATAAGTTGGTTGGAATTTGGGCTTGTTGTAAATACCATACTTAATTGTATGTGCAGGCTCTAGTTTTGTTGATGCTATACTATAGTTTAGCGCCAGCTACTTACAGTGATAATGTCGAGCTCTCCTGTGGACAGCTGCCCGTGAAGTGTTGGACAGTGGAGGAGGGAAATGGACGTATCGACGGCACGTGTGTACATGAGAACAATGATGGTCCACACTCCGTGCCAGTACTTGGAATGAGAGGAACGCCTACACGATAATTGTGATGACGTAATTAACCTTAGGGACACAAATATTCACTCACAATACAGATTGCACGGGGGAAATAGCAAATTGGGTTGGTTGCATATTGTAAGAGGGTTGGTTGCATTAGAATTGCCTGGCCACTCATTAAAGTTTAAATTTAGTGTTGAGGACATACGTGATTGTGTGCACTAAAGGAACATTTAAAGTCTATAGTCTAGTTGGTTGTCTCACCCAGCTCTGGCTGCAATCGGTACAACAACGAGTGCTATCAAAGGTGTCAGGTATCTCAGTCCATACGACTCCAGGGAGGTGAGGTTGGCATGGAAACTGAAGTCGTAGGGGACGTACAATGCAGTGGCACTCCATATACAATCCATCTGCACACACAAACAATAACAATAACAAAATAAACAGATAAACAATAACAATAACAAAAACAATTAAACAAGAATAGGTGCTAACTTTCATTTTATTTGGCAAACAATAATGTTTATAGGTCCTGAGCAATGTAAATACAACAAGAGTATGTACATGTATGTACACCTGGCCTGGGGCAATAACAACTACACTTACACAATTACTTAAAAACAATATTGTTTGTGTTAAGCTTGTAGGATGGTTCTAATGGACACCATGTTATTTAGTGCTATACTACGCGTACCTACGTACATGTATGACAGAAATTGTTAAGTAATATTAATATTGGCACCACCACATACGATAATATCGATCACGCTTTCACTGATTGACTTTTTGAACTGATTATAACTTACCACGTCTGTTCTGAGTCTAAAGGTCACTGGTAGGTAGGCTACAGCCACTGACGACACTTGTATGTAGAAGAGGAACCCTCGGAATATAGTGGGTAAGTGAATACCCAGTCGCACAATCAACACCAGCCCAACCACGAGTAGCGTCACTAAGAGATTGAGGAAATAAGAATAATGATAATTTTAGCTAGTGCACGATACGCACCAAATACACTATTATATAGCTGAGAGATAATAAATGAATATTTTGTGGTGATGACCGTTACCTCTTATTGTGTGCGCGTGTGTGTGTCTATACTAACTGCACTTACGGTATATTGGTACGAGGAGGTAAGCTTGTGCAAAGGCGTACTGGTACTCCCTGCAGAGGTTGCTGAGTAGCCCCACCCCCCAGTCTCCTTTACACTGGCCACATAGCAGTCCTGTGATTGATACATTACAGGAAGTTCGAAGGCATGCATGGTGGTGGCACTACAACTGAAAGGTTGCAAATGCCAGCAATGTAACATACAGGTGGAGCTGCATAACCATTAGAAATTGCTCTACAGTACGTTACCCAATACAAGAGATACAGAACGAAATAGAACACTCCTAAAGTCAAGTTATGCCCGGGTGCTCATTAATATAAGTACGTACATGTATGTTACATTGCAAGTGTAAACTCTCACCTTCTCTGGTGTCATCACAGATTCTGTTCGAGTCCTGATAGAAGAGAGGGCATCCTTCACTCTCCTGGAACTCTCTGTCTCCAGTGCAGTTGCAGTAACCAGAGGGGCAGGTGTGAGTGACCAATGAGCGGCTCCAGCTGGGAGGGGCTCCCCACAGTCCATCCTGTGTTAGGAGAGGGCCGGGGTGATAGAGATGACATCATGATTATACAATCATAAAGTACACTGTGGGTACAGGGCACATTGCATTTAAGCATATCTGTTTAAACATACGTATAATTATAAGCGGAGGAAAGAAATTATGGGATCATAGCAGTTGCTTTGTAAAATTAACTTACCCTTGAGTGTGACTAAACAAAGGCTCAACAAAAATAAGAATTGTACATGTATGTACATGCAAGTATAGGTCGTCCTTGGTTAAAGTAATTAAATCAATTGTTGAATTTCAAGTATTTTCCCTCATACAATTTTCTACAGACAGACACGCATGTAAGTAGATATACAGTGACACTCACAGCCAGTAAGACCCCTCTCTGGTCAGGTAGACAGAAGAGGACAGTATTAGTTCCCTCCCGACACTCACACCTGTCACCCTCGAGGATGTAACCAGGGAGACAGGGCTCGTGGATCAGAGTCAGGTTAGCACTCGGTATCTGGAGGAATGGAACTCAATCAATACATTATAATAATAATAAGGCCATTAATCCACAGTCAATGCTGTACCATACATACAGTCGATGCTGTACCATACATACTTGTCTTGACTGTCTACATTAATTCTTCAATTGCAAAAATAATTATTTGAAGGGGACTACAAAATGCATGTTTTTTTAATTGTGAAAATACACAATCCTAACTCAAGTTATGAGGACTCAAAGGCAGCTATCAAAACAGACCAATCTGATAATAATTACAGCCCATACTTTTTCTTCAAGAATGGAACGTTTCGATCCAAACGCAATATCACAATTAAGTGACCGTTTATTATAGTTTACAGCTGACAGTTAGTATGTACAGTAGATTGTAGTGTTCTCACCTGTTCAGTGCTGATGAAGGATGCCCTCAGGATCATGTCAGTCTTCCCTAGCAACTTTTGGCTGCTGTAGGTGAAGCTGATGTGTTCGCTACCAGCCACTGTCTGAGCAATGCTCGGCTCAAATACAACATTGTCATCTGCGTCCTATATAGTGCAGTGGTATAATTATGACTATCAGTGATATTTGTTCACACTCCATCGCACATTTACTGTTAGCAATAAAATACTCAATTTTTTAAGTATACACACATGTAGTTTAAGCTAAAAGTTGTTTTTTTAGCTGTAAAAGTTTCCCGCTAGTGTGATAGCTAGCTAGCTCACCTGATCATTGAGCAGCTCCAGAAATGCAGACGTGTTTCTATTGAATTGGTCCAGTGCTATCGCATCCAATGTCACGATGGTTCCAGGGGAAGCAGTCTGCAGTAAGAAATAGTGAGCATAAAGAGCTCCTTTTAAGCTTTCAGAAAATCAGAAAATTGGATCATTGCAACACAAGATGGCTGTTTAAAGATGCTACGCTAGATCTTAGGTTCCATGGTTATACACATGCATGCACCTGTGTATAGTATGTGCATTTCTAGTTGCTAGACAACAAAGTGGTACGTACAGCTGTCACTCACAATGCTGGTGATGTTTGGGATGAGGAGTGAATGTATCTCAGTTTGAACATAGTCCTCAGGGGATAATATCAACTCATTTCCACGAATGATGTAGTTTTCTCTACAGAATTATAAAGTGTGAGATCATTTATTCATTTACATGTACAGAGAAACTCGACATTTATTTTTGGATATAGCTAGACATGCATATGCACATGTACACACATGCAGTGAAATATGCATTACCTCATTTCCATGAATGGCCACACGATAGAGCTGTTAAGAGAGAAGAAAGGCTGCTCTCGGTTGTACCATTGACAGGGGTTAAAGTCGGAGGTGAAGATGATCGGTCCAAGCTGAGCCTTGTTGCCCTCAAACAACATGGTCACCTATTCAAATGATATTCATGGCTTATTGTCACATGATGGCTATGCACACGTAGTACAATGATTACTATCCTACATTCCAATTTAATGGCATAAATAATATATACACATGAAAATTCCCTTGTCAATTGTACACGCTAATTAATATAGACACCTGGGGAAATTGCTTGCACATAGCTTACAAATGGCTCTGAAACATAATACATTGTTGATCACCTCCTGTTAGCTATACATGTATAAGGCCCTATGTGAAACGGATAACTAACTAGCGTGTCTAATATCTCACATTCCACTCGTGTGGTGGGAAAACGGGCTCCTCGTACTGGAGGAAGCACTGCGGATTGTACAGCTGCTGTGGAAACCCTGCAGATAAGAGCTGCCTCCTCACCACAATGCAGGCACCCTCTCTACAATTAATGACACAATAAATTAAGACACATAAAAGTTGATTGCAGTATCTCTAGAATGTTTTGCTGAGCTTCAACATATGCGAACTTTGCGAGGGTTGCGAGGGTTGATCAATTCGCAACGCAACACCTAAATTATTACTGGTAAATACACACGAACCTTGCCAGAACGAAATAGTTAGAATAGCAAGGGTAAAATTTCTTCTGATTTGGCTTATTCGCAAAGGTTTTTCACCAGCAAAATTTACAAACTATAGTTAGACTTACTTTCCAGTGTTGTTGATGAAGCTGATGCTCACTCCTCTTCTCAGTAACACCTGTCCGTACTGAGAGAAATACAGAGCACCTGAGAAACCTTCAGGGTGGGCATGGTTGCCTAGGAACGATATCTCACCCCCAAGGGAGACAAGACAATGAAGAATCTGTTAGGAAAATAAAAAGAATCTTAAACATTCTGAGTACTTACTCTTAGAGCCGGACCAGTGTTGTTCCTGAACACTGTATTGCCACGGATACCAACAGAGTTTTGAATGACAAAGAGAATGCCACGATTTCCATTGTTATTCTCAAACGTACTGAAAGGGGAAAATTTCATAAATTCCTCCAGAGTCTGATTATCACTAGGACAATTAACTTACCAGTCCTCAATGATTGAGTTCTCCAGCAGAGTTACCAGAGGAACAGTGAAGACAGACTGCAAATACAATGCACCTCCCACTTGAGCGGAGTTGTTGATGAATGTACAATTATACAGATTCACTGTATTCAAGTACACGAAGATTTGAATGCTCTTGTATCCTCCGCCAAATGTGGCGACATTTCGTAAAAAATTACAATTAATGAGGTTCACAGCATGATGGGGTTCGTCGATGCGTACGTTTGAGTACTGCGTTATCTCCAATCCACCTCCGTCGGGTCCATTATTCTCGATGAAGTTAGTATCTATAATTTTGATGCTGTGGTTATTGTTTTCCCCACCAATGTTCATGTAGATACCCCCTCCGGAATCGAGAGCTTGATTGCCTTTGATAGTGCAATTTTGAATGAGAATTTGCGCTGTATAGTTTGGAGACCCGATGTAGATTGCCATGGCACCACCTCGCTGATTGAATATGTTCGTTTTGAGCACATAAGACACTTCATAAACGAAAGCCCCACTTGCGTTAGCAGAATTGTTTGTGAATTGAGTTTCAGTGATAAATATTTCAGGGGGTATACTTTGAAATTCAGGGGGTCTCGGAGTTCCATCAAATCCGATTGACATACCCCCAGAGTTTCCACTGTATCTTGTTTTGCCGATTCCCTGACTTGTGTTGTTGGTGAATTGACAGTTGTCCACGATAATCCGAGGACTGTTGGATATCTCCAGAGCTCCAGCAGGATTAAAGTTGCTGCACATGTGTGGACACCATAGGAATTGGGGTGATGCATGTACTAGATCTAGTGGCTTTTTATGAATAAATAGTCTAGACATGCAGAAACAGTATTATTATATCCATCGAGACAACTTTTTAACAATCCAGCTACAGTATTGTAGCGGTTACTAGTCTATGAAAGATTAATATAAAGCCACAGATAAATTTCAATAACCCACCTGAAAGTTGTATCAATCAACGTCACCTCCTTGACCCATAGTATCTGTACAGGCCTCATACATCCAACAAAGTCAATATTCTCAATCACAACAAACTTAGAAGTGTTGAAAATGAGTGGAAACACATAATAGTCTGTCAGTGGCAACACCACACTGTTGTTGCAGGTCACAGTAGACCTTTCCCCAGACACTGCAGGTTTTATCACAACACTAAAAGGCACCGTCATGTTGCTATACTGGAGCACTTCTTCCATAGATTCAAGCTCGACACATATCACCAAGTTGGAGTCCTGAGGGTCTACTTTCAACAATTCACTCAAAGAAGACACATTCTGACTACAGTTGTATTTGGTGGTTGGTAGCGTTTGACTAGATGCTTTGATGACTAGCAGCCCAGCTGCACATAGCAAATACACCCAGTTCATTCTAGTCAGCTACACTGTACTGCTTTTAGCTATTTTGCTTAGATCGAAGGTTAGCCTTGTCTGCATTTAACGAGCCCCTCCCACTTAATATTTCTGTGAGGATAACTCCACCTACAGGAAACACAGTATTGGGCAATAATCGTATAACTAGTCGCATATGGGATTGCAAGAGTGCACGTGATGTTCGGTAATGATATTCATTATGCTAAACAAGTCAACAGACAGAGCTAGAGAGTGAGCTTGCTGCACTTTCTCTCAAAGATCCAGGAAGCAAGCAAGCAAGAGCTTTACTTGAGAGCAGGGAGAGATAGTTAGCAGCTTATCTGTGTCTGGTCACTTGGGTAAGTGTTATTATGTTGTAGCCAGTTTGTTGAGGGCTTGTTGTTTCAAGAACAAGACTTGTACATGTACCTGGCTGGCTAGCTCTAAATTTTTTTCTTCTCCACTCTAGGCAGCTGAAATGGCAGAAGGAGGTGGTAATCAGCTTGTCTCGTCAGACGGAGATGCCAAACAGAAGACACCAACCCCACTGCAGTTCCTGGAAACACCTGAGGGCCGACGACTGGCCTATCATCAACTGTCTGGTGAGATATTGACATTATAATGAATGCAAGCCATTCACTATTACAATCCAGCATTATGCTCCAGCCTGATAGCAACCTTTAGATAGACTGCATCAGGGAAGCTGTGATGAACACATTATTTTGTACCCATGATTGCTTTCTGTAAATATTAAGTTTGCAATTTCCACCCTGCATGGCCTTACGACGCATTTAACGTTACATGTACATACGTATATGCATACATGTATCTGATTAATGATTACCAAGTGTTGATAATACACTCCCAAACATCCCAGGGTCTTCTCCTGGTGTGGTCTTCATCCATGGCCTTAAGTCTAACATGAATGGACAGAAGGCACTCGCAATAGAAGATTTCTGCCGTAGAAGAGGCACAGCATTTGTGAGATTTGAGCTCTCAGGTCACGGAGACTCATCACAAAACTTTAAAGACTGTAATGTCACTATGTGGCTAGAAGATCTGAATGCTGTCCTGTCTTCCCTCACCAAAGAACAACAGATTCTTGTCGGCTCTAGTATTGGAGGGTGGCTCATGTTCTTGTACACAATGAGAAATCCTGATATAATCTACGGGTTGCTAGGCATCTCCACGGCACCAGACTTCACTCAGCAGTTGTGGAAGGGATTGGACAAGGAAACAAAGAAGGAGGTGAGGAGGACGGGTGTGTATCATATGAAGAGTGCATACAGCAATGAGCCTTATGAAATATCACTGGACCTGATTCAAGATGGGGCCAAGTACACAATTCTGGACATGCCAGGTATATCATTAACTATACTCATCGTTAAATTTCCACGTACGTATATTATTCCTTTCATTGTGTTTAGTAATTTTGTGTCCTCTAGAGAGTAAAATTGACAAGCATTTTGATGTTAGTTAATGAATACAAACAGGTCAAATGTATATTTTGCCATTGTATCATGTCTCACCCTATTAAAGCCTGGATCTATTGTTCTTATCACGTGTGCAGGTATTGAGTATGTCAAGTGTCCAGTTATGTTGTTTCATGGGGAGAGGGACTCAACGATACCTGTAGGCACAGCCATGAATCTGGTGCAGAGGTGAGAAGCATGTGTATATATATGTAGCTAGTGTAACTGTACAGTGTTGGTTATCACAACTGTATTTGGTTATCACAATGGTGGTATAAACTGATATTCTAACCTCTCACTGTGTCGCGTAGACAAAGCAACTGGGTGGCCTATAATAACTACTAGAGGCTGTATTTGGCTTTATTTATAAGTTAGGTGTACTTATAACCTAGCTCCCTTAGAAGCTGCTTGGACATTTTTTTTTTTAGGGCTACCCGTTTTAAGTGTTGGTCTGTGTGGGTGCTGTTATCTCTTCACATTGACAGTGTACATGTTCCTTACCTAGCGTGTAAGGCGTGGAAGTTTTGCACTGATTGTTTATAAATCTATACAGCCACCCTGAAAGTAAATAGTGGTCCCAAAGAGACTGTTGTAAATATTTAATCAGATAAATAGCTGTTGTTGTGTAACATGCACAATACATGTGCTGCAGTTCATGTCTTAGTTGGTCAACTTTAATGTTGCTACATGTACTTGTTCCCTCCCTCACACACCACACACTCCCCCCACACACACCACACACTCCACCCACTCACCTCCACACACACCACACACTCCCCCCACACACACCACCCACTCACACCCACTCTCTCACACACACACACACCACACAGACTACAGTGCCCAGTGGGGCTAAAGACAATAGACGACGGAGAGCATCGTCTCTCACGCCCTCAGGACATCCAGCTGATACTAGAGGCACTGAACGATCTCCTCTGTCCCTCTTCAGACAAGAACGATCTCGAGGCCAGCGGTGCCGACTCTTCAGGACTGGATGACTAGATTTTTATCGACATTAACACTTAATTTTTCCAGTGCATTTTTACTCTTAGTGATCGATCTGTCTACATGTGTCCTGTCTGTACATGTGCCTCTTGGTGTTGTGTTTTTTTTCTTGTACATGTACATGTATAGACATGCTTTTATTAATTATGAGTGGTGTTTTGTTGACTGTTCTATGTGTGAATACATACATGTAGCAATATTTTGCGGCCTGACCCCGAGGTTAAACCATAATATATTGAATTGATGACGTCACGGTTAATATGAATATCATTAATTAATCATTGATTGGGAGTGTGTTGTCATACACAAACCACATTTAATTGGTTTTTTATCCCCCACAAAATAAGTCCACATGCATTTAGCACACCCTGAGTACACACGACAAAAATCAAGCAACAATAATAATCCATTCAACGTCATTATTCACAGAGAGAAATCAAATGGTTTTTTAGTTCATTCTTCGAACAAGCTGGTTGATAAGTCCCTCCCTGTTTCCATGGTCACCACCCTCAATGTAATGCCTGGTCTTCTTTCGATAGCCACCACGAGCGTTACTCAGTTGGAACGGCCAGAGGAAGTTGTTGGCCTCCTTGAAGTTAGAACCAACCGTCACTATCTCGTGAATCAAGTCCTCAATACATATGATCCCGTATTTGCCAAGGCACTATGAGGAAAAAATCACAAAGAGTAAAATATCGGAAGCAAAATAGTACACACCTAAAGCTTGCAAGAATCTTAACTTTTGCACAAAATATACTATGTAACCGCAGAATAGTATAATAATGTTTACAGCACTGTAACAGTAGATTACTCGGAGGCAATAATTATGTTACACATATGTACGGCTACAACCCCTCCACAGAAAACAAGTAACATGATAGATTAGCATGTTAAAATGATACGCCATATGTCTTACCTCCTCTATAACCGAGTTCTCAGTCAGGGGAATACGTCTTTTGTCCACTTTCCCGTAACCTCTCTTGTAGATTAGCTCTCGCACTGTCTTCAGGTTAGGGTACCTGTGTGTGTGTGAGAGAGGGCATGTGCGTGTGTGTGTGTGAGGGGGCGTGGGCGTGTGTGTGTGTGGAGCACTTGATCACTGGCATGCATGTTGGGCATGGTTGGTCAATGCATGAAAATTTATGAAGAGCCCTTAAAAATTCTACCGTCTTGTTCATGTTTTTACTAGCAATGCATGTGGAATAGAAAACTCACCCATAGGCAATGTAAGGCTCCACCAAACGCAGCATGTTGACGGTAGCCTTGGTGAGCTTGACAAACGTGCCGTTGTTGATCTGTCTGAGACGAAGCAGCTGCAGAATCTTGCGAACTCGTGGGCTCACTCCGTTTATACTGTGTACAACAAACAAATATGCGATAAGAGATAGTTTCGATGGACTGTCACTCATGTTATTCACAGGGGAATGAACATATTTACCAAGAGGAAAAGAAGTACTTACATGCACTAGATAAAGGAGCCCATTTTCCTCAAACAATAACAGGCAACTTTGAGAGGTCCTAAGAGTAGTGTCCACAGAAAATATGTGGTTTCGTAGCTCTTAGGGAGCTTTCTACGGAGTGGTATACTCTTAAATACTGTTTTTCTCACCCTCTGATTCTGATGATGAAGGCGAGCTTGGGCTCATCGGGTATGTAAAAGTTCCCGTTCTTTTTGGCTTCTCGTTTGAGTCGAATCTCATCACGCTCCTTCAGTCGGTACTCCTTCACATACTGCTCGGCACGCTTGAAGATTGTCTTGCGAGTCTGTCTTCTAAGCTGTAAAAGAACATCACGTTACGAACAGTTAGTACACGTGTGCACAGTTGATCGAGCTAGATAATACTGGTTCGCAGACCGCATTAAACAGGAATAGGGAATCAAGAGTGGTGTAACAGCGTGCAGCACAATCAAACTAATAGCTGTACTACATGTACATGTTTGATGCTAACCTTAGATGTGGCCTGTCTGGCAAAATTCCTTGCTTTGCGGATTTCTTCTACCTTCTTTCTGCGCTTAAGCAGAGTCTCTGGTACAGTAGGCAACTTCTGCTCACTACAAATAAGGAAAAAATAGCATCAACATTCAACACACATGCAAGTATGCTTCAAGTATTCATCAATATGGATAGATTCTAGTGGATTAACTTACCCGGTAGTAGCCATTGCCACACGTGTCTGTAAAGAAGGAGTGTAAACTGCGCATGCTCAACAAACAGCCACTTGAATGGGGAAATCCCCTATGCTGGTGCGACAGAGGGGTGGGGCTGGTAAAGGTTGCACCTAGGAAATACAAAAGTCTTCTTTGTATATATCTGCCCTGTAATGGCTCTCCCTGCCACCCTAAGAGAAAACAGTACATGGACACCGAAAACCCATAGACCCTCCAATCAGAAGGTCAGTTGAAAACACTGTTAAGTGTTGATTCCATGCTTCATACCCTCTTACAGATATTTGAAGAGAGGATGACATTGATAAAGAAATGGGTAAGGTCTTTACTATGTATACCAATGATAGACCATTACCAGTACGTATTCTCTCTCTAGTATTCAGCCTGGGATGAAGGACAAAGATGGACTCTCCTGGAATACCTCTTACGTCAACAGAATGACTCGCAGTTGTTGCTCATCCATAGCCTCCTACATCCTACAATGCTCCCACCCGACCACGACTTCACCAGAGTGCTGCCTAGGTACATTACACTCAATATATTCTCTCTGTTGGACCCCCAGAGTTTATGCAGAGCTGCACAAGTAAGTACTGCATATACACCGTTAAATAAACTTGTTCACAGCTGCCATAACTTACAGTCTGCTGTAAGTTGTAAAGCTTAGAAAGAGATCTTTTATAACTGGTGTCATCAATGGTCATATTTGAAAGATGAAAGAATTTACCAATTTCGGCCAAAATTAATAGTGTGACCCAAGGCCGAACAAAATTATGACCCCGACGAAATTTTGATTTGAACTTATCTGAACACATCACTTGAAAGGTCTCTTTCTAAGCTTTCAGTAAAATTGTTGAAAAATTGGATTAATGATACTAAAGTTATGGCAACGCTAAACTCACCACAGTACGTAGTCATGTGTAGACGTATCTAGACAAAGGGCACTATAGCTAACAGTATCTATGATTCCTATGTAACACCTACCTATACACTCATAATAAGCTCAAAATGAGTCAGGTAACCAAACAAAATGTTTGAATTCAGGTTTGTTGGTTTTGGAAATTCTTGGCTGAGAGTAACAGCATCTGGCAGAAGAAGTGCCTGAAGTTGGGTTGGTTCCTACCTATACCCTCACTGTCCTTTGACTACACAGTGTGGAAGAGGCACTACATTGCCTGTGTGTGCCAGCTGCACTGGAATCCACCACAGGTGACGATGGCTACTGTCGTTATGCATGTACAGATTTGTTATAATAAAATCTAAAACACTGTACTGGCTATGATGCACTCTTAACTGAACACATGTTTCTCTATATAATTATCATTAAAGGCTCCTGAGGTAGAAGAGGAAGAAGACGTTGATACATTTGATTTGGATGCTCAGCTAGAAGAGACAAATACGAAAAAAAAGAAGCGTTTGAAAGCGCACCAACATACTCTATCTAACGAGGAGCGTAAGCCGTGGCGAGACCCGGACAAGAACCCACATGACACCCACTATCAGCACGATTCACTTTATGCCAGTATGATAGGTCTCAGGTGAGTGTGGTCAACCTAGGGAGAATTCAACCTTATAGCTATCCATGTGATATTTTCGGAAATTTGGTAAACATAGAAAAATTTTCACTTGCCTACTAAGCACATAGTCTACACATGTACATACATATACCGTTCGTGGTGATATTTTGCTCGTTAGAATAATTATAGCTTCTCACTTGCAGGCGTACTCAGCAGCTCAATCAAAGCCAATCTCCTCTTACCCTGGCCCCGTACCAAGTAGCCCTTCTTGGAGCTACCAGAGACAGCACTGTAGAGCTACCTCCTCCTGACAGCCTCATACATCCTGTTCTCCTCGAGAAAATGCGACTGAATGGCTCGCCCTCTACAAGACACACACAGTTAACCACTCTCAATATCGACCAGTCGCAACAAGATATTCATGAAGCTTTCTATGACCTACACAAATCCAACCCCTTCCCAAGATTACCTCCTTACTATGTGCACAAGTCCGAACACTCGCATGCAGGCCAGATTGAGACAAGCTCTTACACAACCAACAGGCCACCTAGTGGAAGATCAAGATCTGATGCAAGGAGAGTGACTACAGAGGACCTTGGCACTCAGTCTAAGCCAAGCACAACACCTACTTCCTTACTAAAGTACCGCAAAGAATCACCAGGTTGGTATAATTATACATTTAAAGTAGACTCTAGTGTGTATCAGTAATTCATTTTCAGGGCCGATATGCCTTCACTGCTATTATTATGCTCCTGTTATTGAACATGCAATCAATTTACACAAGCATAATTATTATTTTCTTCTATACAGGTAGTACAAGACAACATCACACAGGCTTGAGGTCACGACCATGGACAATTCCAAATGATTCAGAGGATGATGAAACATAATTGTTCAAAATAATGGTGATTGAGAAACAGTTCAGTTTTGTCGGTCACCACCGATAGTGTGCAAATGCTCTGTTAGCCTCAGCCAATCGGTGTAAATCTTGTTTTCTTTTAATAGCAGTGCCCTGAATGGATATTAATTGGTCATAATTATACCTAATAATTTCGTACCTGATTGTTGAACGCTTCTAGCAGTTCGGCAGCTAATTTCTTGGCCATGTTGTGTCCTGACCTGTCCCTTGATGCAGTAATTATCCATTTGGAGGCTAAAAACTGTCTTCTCTTAGAGGGGAGTGGGTAGGGGACCTTTGAAGTAAAACACAGGATAATCATTATGCCTTAAAACTTTACACAACATAGTGCTTACCTGGTACAGTTTTCCTCCCCTTCTCACGCCAATGGTACCCATGATGGGTTTGCTGTTCTCCAAAGCCTGGTGAAAGACGGTCAGTGGGTCAACCATCACTTCAGTACCAGTGCCAGCTTTAGACTTGAGCCTGACAACATAATTTAGGATTTAATACCAGAGTGAGTAGTTTGCTTCATATATCTCACCTTGCAAGCTGTGTTGTTTTGATGACTTGAAAAGCCTGTGTAGAAGACACAATAGAATCATGCACTGTACATTTATATTTTATATTACATACCTCTTTCAAGATGCTCTGAGCCAGAGATTTCTTGCCATCCCACATCATCATGTTCACAAACTTCCTAATAGTATTTATACACAATGTAGACGGACCATAAAAATCTATTATAGACCATAAAATAAAATCGATACCAATGCATAATTGTACTCAAACTCTGATATATTGGTGTTACATACTGGGCCACAGGATCGTAGAAAAAGGATGGACTCTCTTGAGAAGAGGGAGCCATGGGTCGCTCAGGTATGGTGGTTGTGACGGCCTCAGTGGACAAACAGGCCGGACCATGCTTGCTGCTACACATCCAGTGCCTCATCAAGTGTCTGCATGGCTGTGATAAACGTACAGCAGCTAAAGACATCTCCTAGATGGGCAACCCGGCTTCTTTTTATAGGTTCTTTAAATATAGCACACCAAAAAGCCAGAGTGCCTCACCTCGAGGGAAGTAGAGTGAGCAAAGTCCACCAGCCCCACCCACCTCTTTTTATGCTAATTTTTGTATACAGTCTAGAGTACTCTTATCTACTCTTGATACAGTAAAACAGTTCATGTTCACACAGAGATTGAAATTATCTGTACACACCAGAATATACTGTATATCAAAAGAGTGAAATAAAACACTATAATTATTGTTAGGGGGGAAATTGTTAGATCCCTAAATAACTAATAGCTTCGCTGGAGAAAGTTCTTGTCTGTCTCTTTCCTGCACAGGAAAAACAGTGTGTAATAGTATACCATATAAATACAGGTATGACACATTCCATACAGTAGATTAATACTTGAGCACGTACATAAGGTAACTAAGCTGAGAACTAAAGTGCAAACACAAGTTGAACATCCTACATGTATAAGCTTACAGCTGAAATAGATACATAATTATATTGGTACACTGTACTAGTACACTTGCAAGCCTCAAATCGAGATAGAAGTTGTGAGCACAATCTACCAGTAGAGAAGGCCCTACAGTATAGGCAAGTACCATTTAGAGCAGGTGAGATGAATGATGAGCAGTGCAATCCCAGCCACAATAAGGAAGGCACCAACCACAATGTAGGCTACACCCAGGAACAAGTTCCTCCCTCCTAGCCACGACACCTCGGCCAGAATCACAGACTTTTCTCCGTTGAAGTTAGTCACAGGATAAGCTGATACATTGAGTCAAGGGTTACACATTATGGCATTCATATTGAGCGAATAACATGCACATACTATGCATTGTGTAACACATGCACTAACTTGAACTGAAACCTATGCAATTTTTTACTTTAGACTTACTCAGGCAATACAAAGCGCAAAAACTACAGCAAATATTTACAATACATACATGTAGCATTAAGAAGTAGGAATAGTAGCTAGGTAAGCAAATAGAACTGTGAAACCCAATGAAAAGAAACAACCCGGGTAGCACGTGTAGAGGATACAATAGGAGATGGTAACAGTGTAAGTGGAGGCGGGCATTTCACTGTAAATCCTGCCATAGAGTTTCCTGAACCAGGGAAAGGCGGAGACTCGGAACCACACGATGAGTGCTTCGTTGTTGAGGCCATTTGGTACATCCAGTATCCCTTTAGGCCAGTTAGGGGGCTTGGCTATCTCACTTGCATTCAGGATTTGAGGGTCACCAGAGGTGGCATTGAATCGATATTCTTTGTCTGTATCCCAGGCAATGCCGGTGGTGTCAATGGTGTAGGTTTGGTTGTCAGTGACATTTGTATCTTCGATCTTGACAATAGTGTCTGTAAATAGAAATCAAGTCAATGCATTCCAATAATGAAGACTGCTAAGTTAGTCGTTGCCATAACACATTCTGACTATATGTACTGTGTGTGTGTGTGTGTGTGTGTGTGTGTGTGTGTGTGCTTAGGTCTACAACATACTCTTAAATACAGCCATGAAATTAATAGCGTACAAAATGTAACAACAGCAAGGGACACTATCTACATGTACAAGTACAGGTCGTATATTGTAAAAAACGCACTCACCATTAAACCAGCTATTAGCAATAAGTCCACAGGGCAGAATCGGAAGGTTAGTGCCATTTTGACGGATAATGGGTCTACACTCTTCCGTGGGTGACTTCAGAAAGTCTCCATGAAGCTGCTGCAGATCCAAAGAGTTCAAGTACCTCCTGTGATTCTGGTAGTAGTTGTTGATGGCGTAATACACATGTACAGGAGAGCGAAAGGGTAGACTTGATGTGATATTGACTTGACACTGACACACGGGGAGATCAAGCTGACACGAGCTTGACGCGTTGAGTTTTGATGCATTAAGAAATGCAGAACAAACGAGATCCTCATGTGTGCCTCGGCAGTTGCTCTTACAGGCAACATACTGGGCACAGGTCGAAAAGTTGGCATTACTGACATCAGAATTTGATGGTGCACACTGAGTGTAGTCCATACTGACTTCATTAAGCTGGAGAGGAATGGATACAGTAAAACACAATAATAAAACTAATGTGGGACAAAAAAAAACTCAAAGGGATAAAAAACATACAATGGAAATGCACTCCTTTAGTCATATTTTCTAATGTTATATCCTGTAGCAGGCCTGTGTGGTAGTAGAGGCAAGTCTAAACTGAACTGTACAGTAGGTGCATGATTATACATCCACACAGCTAGCTCAAGCTAACATTATACATCGAAAATTTGGCTCTCATAGCACAAATCTTAGGATGCTCGTCATAGATAATCACAGGGACTCACCCCTGCAAGTGTTACTGTGAATAGTATTCCAAGACAAATGAACACAAATCCAATGACACCAAATGCCAGACACACATGTTTGGCTGAGAAGACGGGCCGACAAGCTGGTATCTGTTGCTGACGCCACTTGGAGTCTGCATTAAAAGCACAAAAACTAATAATTTAACGCACAAAAACTATCGATTATTTTTAAAATTACCTGATGGCCTCTTTGTCCCATCGGTATTTCCCTTAGTGATCCTCCTCCTGAGCTTGCCAAATTTAGAGACATTTTCTGTGGACTCAGTTTCTTCAGACGTGGTCTTGTTGGTGACTTCTACCTCAGGAACTTCAGTGACAGTGGTAGTCGCCATTTTGGTTCACTCCCTGTTTATCCCTAATTTAGCGAAATATTGGCCTTTGACCTGGAAAATGTGAAAAATAGAAAATTGTAAATGATTGTCATCTTATAAAGACACAAGTTCTTCATCATTGATGCTATCTAGTTGTTGCTACTGCTCATATAAATGGCTACCCCACTAAAGCAATGGGAGATGAATGCAAGGACACCGCTCTCTCAGAGTAACAGCTCTAGATCTGGAGTCAACAGCTCAGTACCCACTTCTACCAGTAGCACGGCCCCTCCCACTCTCCCACCAAGAACAGCAAATAGTGAGTTGCTGTTTGCATGTATTGTTGATATGCTGTGTTTAGTGAGCTAGCTAGAACTGTCAGAGGATACATATACAGTATAAATGTACATAGGGCCAGGGGGTGTGTCTCTTAATTAGGGGAAGTTTATTTCCCCTTTGTGGTCAGAATTAGCTCGATACAGTGACATGGGGTAAAAATGAGCTTCTAAAAATAGACTAATTAAGTTTGTGGTGCAATTTGGCTAGCTATAAAAGCAGGTGAGGCTTTAGCTAGCTAAGCTCAATTCAATTGATATAACAGAGTCTGTTGGTGGATACTGTAGCAGCTCCCTCTCAAAATGGCAACCAACACAAGTGCCCTGATAAAGCAATACAGAGATCTGGTTCGAAACATTGAAAGCTTTACCGATGGCCAAGGAACTGTCAAGCATGACGATGATTCTGACAGCCTCGACAATGTTAATGTCACTTTCAACATCAAGGGTGGCCTATTTCGTGGTGCAGTAGTCGACTTTAGGATCTATGTAGCCAATGGATTTCCAAATGTCCCTCCTGCTGTGACGTGTCTAACAGAACTGTACCACCCCAATCTCGATTTCTGCGAGGATTATTATGATGATGAAAATGATGGAAACGTTTGTTTGAATCTGTTTGACGAGTGTTGGGACGGCGATCGCACACTCGAGGATGTTGTACAAGGCCTTCTGTTTCTGATACACAATCCTAACCTTTCTGACCCCCTCAACACGTTGTTTTGTGGCAACCAACTAGAGGACGATTTTGAAAAGAATGTGCGAATCTCACTGAGAGGCGGGACCGTGGATGGTGTGACCTTTACCAGAGCCCTGCCAGATGGTTACGAATCAGACTTTGACAACGAAGAAGACGACAGCAATAAGCCTCTAGTAGTTCCCGATGTTGCCCACACTGAGATTACACAAGAAGGGGATCCTGAGATTATCAAACAAGACAATATGGAGCCTGAAATTAGCAAGGTTGATCAGCTAAAAGAAGAAATTATCGTACCTGCTGCAGAGTCAACAACAAATACGGCTGCCACAAGTCACAGAACGCCCCTTCTGAGAAACGTTTTCAGTAATATCGGGAAATTATTTACCGGCTACTTTTTGACTAGGCAGAACAGAAGAACTATTATTGAAAGTAGTGTAGACCCTATTAATTACGATGTGCATGTCACATGACATTAGTCTTATATAATTATGTATAGTTCGTGTTTGTTTGTGATTCATTCATTTTAATCTTGTACTGTGTATGTTCGACATGACTGTCTGCAATGAAACATTAATTTTTATTATTTTGACTTTATTGAGAACTTGAACTTGTCCTGAAACACTTCACTTTCAGAGATATTTGCGATGACATCCGTGCATGTTCTATTATATACAATGTAGACAAGTACAGTATCACATGAGCTGACAGTTCCCTCTCCTCCCATGCAGGTTACTCCTCTACCTACCCACCATCTTATGGATCTGGTAAGTGCAACCGACCTTGATCGTCTGTGATCTAAAGTTAGCTACCTTCGATATAATTATTATGTACGTGTATTGGAAGGTCTGTTATTGTCTCTTAGTTAAGTCAAGTGATATCTCTACTATTCTCT